>NW_015387528.1:673611-691111 GCF_001527695.2 Protobothrops mucrosquamatus | reverse complement strand
GTGGGTTGGACTAGATGACCTCCAAGGTCCCTTCCAACTTTAATATTATTATTATTATTATTATTATTATTATTATTATTATTATTAGAAGGGAGGGTTGGTCGGTCTCCCACTGTAGCACCCAAATGCGAATGCATTCAATAAAGTACAAGATGGTCCTCAGCTTACGACCACAAC
Source organism: Protobothrops mucrosquamatus (assembly GCF_001527695.2). Lineage (NCBI taxonomy): Eukaryota > Metazoa > Chordata > Lepidosauria > Squamata > Viperidae > Protobothrops > Protobothrops mucrosquamatus. The sequence goes on along the minus strand of NW_015387528.1, from coordinate 690,934 downwards.
CGAGCCCCCAATTTTCTGTCGCTCGGCGAGACATGGGTTAAAATGGGTTTTCTCCCATTTTACGACCTTTCTCACCGCAGTTGTTAAGTTAGTAACCCAGTTGTTAAATGAACCTGGCTTTGCTTGTCAGAAATTCGCAAAAGGGGGATCACATAAGCCTGGGGACGCTGCGACGGTCGTAAGGATGAACCAGTGGCCAAGCGTCTGAATTTCGATCACAGGAGCGTGGAGATGCGACAAAGCTTGCAGCTGAAAAACAGTCCTATGGCCCTTTTTTTCAGCGCCGTTGTAACTTCGAGTGCTCACGAAGCAAACCGTCGTAAGTCAAGGTCTATTTCTAGTATTAGAAGACTAGAATGCAAAACACGACATTAATAATACCCTGTGTTGCAGAGAGACTAAAAAGCAGTCGCGGAAATCCAGTTTCTGTGTGGCACCCACAAAATAATCAGTTAATTTATTCTGGGCGAGGCTTCCTCCCCTTGGAAAGAGACCCAGATTGCCAAATTTGTGTTCTCAGCTTCAGGGCCAGCCAGGTCGAAGGGGTTCAGCCTGCCCTAACTCTTTTCGATCCCCTTGACTGATTCTGTTTGCCTTGCTAAGGATTATTCCTTTGTTAGATTAACCTCTCCCTTTTGTCGAGGGTGTGTTTGCACAGTTGTGTTACATGTTTTTGCAACTGCACGGGGCGTCCCTGCCACCTTTACATTCAAAATCACGTCCTGGGGGCAGTTTCCACCGTTCCTAAGGTTGTAAAAAAACAAAAAAACCCAACCACAACCTTTGGAGAAATGTTTTATGAATGCCCAAATCCTTGACTTCGTGTTCAGAGCCAATATGGTCACGGGTGCGAATCCAAGTCTGGCACGGATGGATATTTCCCTCCTGGGGTGGGGTGGGGTGGGGGAAGCAACTGCAAGGAGTTTTTCCAGAAATAAAACCGCTTTGGGGAAAAGCGATATTTGTGCCACGCGCTTTTTTTCTCTCTTCTGGGTTTAATGTTCTCATCAGCTCCAAGCCGCTGGTTGACTGGAAGCGAACTCTGACCTCTAATATCCGGAGAGCAGCGTGTGATGATTTTCCCACCCTTTTCAAATGATTATTATTTTATTTCAGGCCGCGGCGGAGTTTAGACGTGCCGGCAAGCCTCACAAGCAACTCCGGACAGTTTCCCGCGGGGACAATTGGACAGCTGCTTTCCAGCTAAAGCATGCGCGTTCTTGATGCATTTTTTTCAAAAGAGATGCCAGCAAATTTGCTTTTAAAAATAGAAAACAGCCAGCGCTTCCTAAGAAGGGCTTCGCCTGTGAGATAACACACCGCTCTAAGCTCCGCTGAAGATGTTAGCCTGGTAACAAAATGTTCAGGAACCAACAAACTTGGAGAACAAACTTCACCCTCGTAACGTCACTCGCTGGGAAAGTTGTAGGTTGCTGGTCAGACAGGAACCCAGGGCTGTTTATTCCTCAGAAAGTTTTTAAGAAGAGACTAGACAAGACTCCCTTATCTGGAATGGTATAGGACTCAGGGGTAGGCAACCTTGGCTCTTTTATGACTCGTGGACTTCAACTCCCAGAATTCCTGAGCCACCATGGCTCAGCTTGGAAACTCTCCCTTTCCCCTCAGCATGGCTGGCTCAGGAATTCTGGAAGCTGAAGTCCACGAGTCATAAAAGAGCCAAGGTTGCCTACCCCTGGTATAGGTTCTCCTGCTTGAGCAGGGGGCTGGACTAGAAGACCCCCCAAGGTCCCTTCCAGCTCTGTTATTCTGTTCTGAGACCCTCCGTGGGGAAGGAAGAGCCTCCAGGCTGAGGGGCAGTCTACCCTAAGAAGGAAGAAGAAAATGGTTGGCTGTCATAGGATGCTTTGGAGGGTTTTTAAAACGGGAATGTGAAGAAGAGTGTAGACTAGGTGCCCGTTAGTCCCTTATATGTGGAAGGTAATGCAACCCCCAGCTCCCAGTGCAGTCTATCCTGGCTGATGTATTTAGTCATGAATATCCACGAGGAGCAGAAATGGGGAGAAGGTATGCGAGAATGGGAGTTTAAATCTCGTACAGACTGGGCCTGCATTCACAACACTCTTTCCGAGGAATTCTTAAAACGGTGCAATAAAATGAGCAGTGCGTTTGTGTGATTTCCCTCCCCCACACACACACAACTAGTAATAAAATAAATAATTTCCCTGGGATTCTGGCAGGGACAAGAATAAATATAGCCCTTTCCTAAAACACACCTAACTTTCTCCCTACGGTTTCGATTAGACTTAGTTTCATACCCGTTTCTTTATCAAACTTCAGAAAGTTTAGACATTGAAAACCGCCGAGAAAAATATTGTATTTCTCAAACACGGATATAGATAAGATAAGATAAGATCACTTTTATTGTCATTTCTTTTACTGTGGGCACAACGGCACACATCAAAAATGAAATTTAGTTGCCCGCTATTTGGACAGTTTTTTGGACAGTTTTTAATATTTATTTGCTACATATATGTAGGGGTCTACATATATGTGTGGGTCTATACATATGTTGTTTGCTACATATATGTGTGGGTCTATACATATGTTGTTTGCTACATATATGTGTGGGTCTATACATATGTTGTTCATAGTATGTTTAGATGTGTGTCATGTATATGTTTCACTTTGAGAGCGGGCAACTAAATTTCATTTTTGATGTGTGCCGTTGTGCCCACAGTAAAAAAATGACAATAAAGGTTATCTTATCTTATCCTCCCCTGGGACTTGGAGATCTATACCCACCTGCCAGTCCAAGGAGCCCAATTTTTAATCTGTTTCAAGCCGTTCCAAACGAATATATATTTTATTTATGTCATGTATATAGCTATCATATTATTGCAAAGGGGAACATGAGGTTTTGTGACAGGGTATCTCCTAATGTTTATCAGCCCCTCTCGGTCTTCCGGGGATTGCAAAAATGAGATTTCTCCTTGTTTTGTACTAACAGCGTGAGAAAGACACACACACACACACAAACACTGAGAAAGATTTCTGGGAATTTTTCTGCTGTTCTCCCGTCTGGATTTGACCAAATTGCAGGATGAGGCTTGGCTGGGCAGGAAGTTGTCACACCTGGCTGTGAGAACAGCTCAGATCTCACTTAGAACAATAGTCTGGGACATTTTTTTTCCCCCTGTCTGATCTTTAACCTCTTTTGTTCACCAAACCTGGACATTTTCCTGCTCCGTGTCTCAGACAGAGAGAGAGAGAAAAAAAAGGTAATTATTTTCCACGGTGGCTTCATGTAGCTGAGCAAAATTCTCTTGTCTGGGGGAGCTGGGGCAGAATTTTATGCTTATTATTATTATATTTTTGTTTCTAGTTATCCTTGATCCAAGCCCAAACTCTGAGTTAGCCCTCTGCCTTTGATTTTCCTCAACTTATTGAGTTTTGCCCCGTTTTATGACTTTCCTTGCCACGTTTGAAGACCCCTGGGTTAAGTGTCAATCCCTGCGGTTGTTAAATGAGTCACACGATTGCTAAGTGAATCCCTCCATTGACTTTGTTTGTCAGAGCTTCACCAAAGTTGATCACATGACTCTGGGACACAGCATCGTCATAAATATGAACCAGTTACCAAATGAATCTTGGTCACATGACCCCGGGGAATGCTGCAACGGTCCTAAGTGTGGAAAAAAAGACTTTTTTTTCAGTGCTGCTTCCACTTCGGTCACTAAACGGACTGTTGCAAGTCAAGGACTTGCCTGCATCTTGCTTTTACCACCTACAGCTGAGACATTTGCTTTGGAGTTTGGTTGTGGGTTGGCAAATTCGGCTTGCGATAAAGGAATAAATAAAGGAAGGGAGGGGAGGGTTTTCGCACCCAGCACCTGCAGGCTTTAAGAGAGAACGGATCCAAGCTCCCCACAATTGCTTGTCTTGCCAAAACAGATCCCATGGAGGAAAGAAATCTTAGGAAATCTCCTTTCCCCCGATTTCACCTGCGTTTCAATGGACGCCGGAGGCAGAGCGAGGCTCTTGAAACCCAGGGCCGACAAACCACATTCAACAACGAACTCTTCGGCTTCGGCAATTCCATTTCTTCAGATGCAAGAAAGGGGAGACATGTCAAGATGTGACCGTGCCCTTTATGAGCTAGTGTGTTTGTGTTTCCTCCTCGCTTAGCAACCGAAAACTGCACTGATGGGAAAGCTGGCGTTGTTACCGTGAGGCCGAGTGTCCTTGGACTGCAACCCTGTTACGCGAAGCTATTTCAACCTCACTGGAGCTGTTTGGCTTGCAAATTCTCTCTCTCTCTTTTTTTTTTTTTTAAGCCTGGAAAAAAAAAATTCAACACCATCGCACAAGTGTGAAAGTAATTATATTTGCCCTCCCAAGGCAGAGGGGTTGGGTTTTTTAAAAATAACATTCTTCATATTTAGCAAGCAGCATGTTGTCTGGGTTCCCGTATTTAAAAAACAACGAGTAAGAGTTAATTTCGATATTATCCTAATCAATACGTTAGTTAATCGCTCAATAGTCTTTTTTCTTACTAGTATATATTCAATGTTACATAGTACATATCACGTTCCTTTCTCTCTAACTCGCTTTTCTAGCCGTTGGTAAAAATTGTCCCATGTTCTAAATTTCACGGAGTCTTCTTTCTGTTTTATCTTCCATGTCAGTCTGTCCATTTCTGCACAGTCTAATATTTTCTTGATTAGCTCTTCTTCCGTTGGTAAGTTTTCACTTTTTCCAATACTGGGCAAATGCAATTCTTGCTGGATTTAAAACATGTAAAATTAAGTTTATACAATCTTTCTTGTAGTTTCCTTTTATTATGCCTAACAGAAAGAGTTCTGGCTGCTGGGATAAAATTTTGACCGGCCAAAGCCCCTTTTCTCAGTGTCTTCCTTCAAATTGAATTTGGTCCCAATTCCCACGGGGTCGGCACCTAGAAGACACAGACCCAAGCCTGCCCTTGGCCCTCGGTCAAGATTGGCGCTCATAGCCAGGATCCAACAGTTTGTTGCGTGAATGAAAATAGACACGCTGTTTTCATTGCTATCTTGTTTCATCTCCGGCTTGGACGTTGCCCAACTCCTCCCGTGTTTTGAGTTTCTTCTGGTCGTCTTTCTTCACCAGTTTCCAACCTCTGCTCATCTACTTCCTCTCCAGTGTAGGTCTTCGACCCATGGAGTTCCTGCATCTTCTTCTTCTCGCAACCAACATCTCCGAAGGAACTCGGTGGCTTCCATCCGCAAGTACGAGAAGGCAGGTCTGGTGGTTCTACCTTCTTCCTTTGGTCGCCAGGCCAATGAAGAGCTGAGGCCACCTGGTGATGTGGCTTTGGATGGCTTTGTGGGAGAACAAGAGTGGGCTGGCCTGATTGGGACCGTGGTTTAGAGAAACACGAACCAGGATTGTAGAGCCAAAGCATTTTGGAAAAGTTCCAGAAGAGCAGGAACTTTTTCCATCACTGTGAAGAGTGGTGGACAATATTTGAAAGCCTGGTCCTTCAGAAACGGAGACGGAGGCAGTTTTGAAGGTCTTCAAGCCCAACCCCAAAATTTATGGAGTCAAGGGTTAAGTTGTCCTTGCACCAAACCCAGTTAGACATTGCTAACAATCCCAGCTCCATTGTCTTCCTGCTCGCTCCTGCTCCCGGTCCATCTTCTCCACAGTCCAAAATCATCTCCGCCAACTCTGTGTGCTCAGCTTCTTGGCTTAGAAGAAGCTCCACCCTTCTGATGTTGGACGCTGGTGGAGATATCCTCCAGGATTCAGAACCAGACTTGAAGGAACAAGGTCTGGCTGGCCAACAGTGCTACTTCTTGGATGCTTCTCCTGCTACGGAAGGATCCTGGAAGGGCTGGGCTTGCTGTCGGCAAAATTAGGCTGGGTCCTTTCTCAGTGGCCTTTTTCCGAGTTGCGAAGGGTTCCAGAAGTCATCCTGGAATGAAAGTCTCCTAGTTGAAAACCAAGGAGGTGGGTTAACTCTTGTTAGGGGTGATGGTGGTTTAAGCATCAGAATTCTACCGATTGGAGAAGATGTGCCAGGCGCAAAAGACCAGGCACACACGTGAAGGCTCAATTTAACCGATTCATCGCTAAAAGCCCAGGCACAAAAACCTTCACAACTAATAGTCAGCACTTGTTTAGAATTAGATAAGGGTCAAGAGCAGTCAACTAACTTGGACTTATTTCATTTGTGTCCGTGTAGGGATTCTAGGCTGATGCCTCTTTTGACGCCTCCCCCTGGCTCTGCCAGTCCTTCCACAAGATGGGAGATGCAGCGCAGGTTGTTCCCCTTCCCATATTTTTTCGGAGAAGGGAGCGATGTTTCTCCCTCTGTGTGTGTGTGTGTGTGTGTGTGTGTTTTCCCCCTTGGCATGCTAACTTTCTTGCTAAAAGGAAAAATCTGGCCTGGATATCTGGAAGTCTTATATTCGTTGGGCGTCGTTCTCTTCCTGAATTTTGCATGCAAAATAATAATAATAATAATTAGCTTGTTTTGACAAAGTCTGGCAACAGGCGAAGGAACGTTTTTCCCTCAAATTAAAATGGAAAAGCCCAGGATTGAATCGTTGGCTCTCTCTCTGCGGACTGCCTGCTCTGAAAGCTTGCATCTTACAACAGCTGTTCAGCTCAGCCGACACAGGCTGCCAGTGGTTTCCAGGAACTGTTTCCAGCTGCTGCTTCCTTCTCGTACATCTCATCCCAGACAGACAGACAGACAGACGGACAGACGGACGGAGTGACTAACCCACCACAAGCTTTCACAGCTCAGCATCAGTGTCGGCTTTTGATTTCCTTGGTGGTGGATGGTGAAACTGGCTTTCCTGCCCCGGCACACCGAGGTGGGTCACGCACAGGGAAGGGACCCAGGTGGCGGGGCTTGAAATCAAGGAAGCCACAAGGCCCAGAGGCAGGCTGATGGGTTGCGGAGTCGTGCGCCGTCAGAAAACACAACTTCTGAATCAGATACTCTTCAAGCAGGCATGCTCTGCGACAAGCGGGCAATGTTGCACTAGGCGATGGGCTCTTTAGAACTCGCTGTTTGACAAAAAGTTGGGTTTGCTTGTTCGCCATCACCCTCCTTTAAGGTCTTGGTTTGGGGATCCTGGTTTTGGGGGGAGAGAAAGGCTGAGAGGGTCCTTCTGAGGAGGGGGTTCTCACAGTTGAATCTCCATTGCTAGAAATTTGAGAGAGAAGGCCGTCTCAGTAGTCCCTGATAACATCTGTCTGAAACGGTATAGGTTTCCTGCCCGAGCAGGAGGCTGGACTAGAAGACCTCCGAGGCCCCTCGCAATTCTGTCCTTCTGTTATCTCTAGAGAGGGAGAGTCAGGATGCTCAGCTGTGGGGGAGACCTGATCCCATTTCACCTCTGCACCCGTGTCGATTCATTCAAGCTGAGCAGCAATAGACCCTCCATGCTCAGGAGCAGCGTAGCGCTAAAGATGAGTTCCTGGCTTTCAAGCACCATAGCAAGGGGCTTTTGTTTCAGCATTAGGAGAGGAAAGGCAGTTTTGCTCGGATAGCAGAGTCGATTCGAAGAGTCAGAATAACAGAATAACAGAGTTGGAAGGGACCTTGGAGGTCTTCTAGTCCAACCCCCTGCTCAAGCAGGAGACCCTGTACCATTGGGATGTTTTGGAGACCTTGGGCAATAAAATGCAATGGATTTCCGAGTGGTGTCCCATCTCAGGCTTTGGTACTTTGAGATCAGCCAAGGTGAGTTGAATGGGAACATCAAAAGCATTGGTGGGTCCCAACACCTTTTGCAATCAGAATAACAGAGCTGGAAGGGACTTTGGAGGTCTTCTAGTCCAACCCCCTGCTCAAGCAGGAAACCCTACGCCACTTCAGACAAGCGGCTGTCCAGTCTCTTCTTCAAAGCCTCCAGTGATGGAGCATTCACCGCTTCTGGAGGCAGGTTGTTCCACTGGTTAATTGTTCTAACTGTCAGGAAGTTTCTCCTTAGTTCTAGGTTGCTTCTCTCCTTGATTAGTTTCCATCCTTTGCTTCTTCTCCTGCCTTCTTCTGGCGCGTTGGAGAACAGCTTGACTCCCTCTTCTTTGGGGCAGCCCCTGAGATACTGGAAGACTGCCCTCGTGTCCCCCCCTCCCTACTCCTGCTTTTCAGTAGACTCGACAAGCCCAATTCCTGCAATCCTCGGATTAAATCAGATCCGTTTCTTGAGTTCAAAGGACAACAGAGTCCCGTCTTGGCATTTTTCGGAGAGGGCGGAGGCAGGAGGAGACGACTGCAGGAGAGACCTCCGTCTCGGCCTCTGATGATACAGCCTTGGCTGCAGGCCACCCATTGAATTGCAAAAGGTCTTGGTGACACCGACTACCTATTTATAGTTCCCTTTTTATTGCCGAGTGAAGCTGTCGCCGGTCGTCTGAACCAGACCGGAAGGAGAAAAAAAAAGTCATCCATGAGACTGATTTATTTTTTTTTTCTTTCTTTCTTTCTTTCTTTCTTTCTTTCTTTCTTTCTTTCTTTCTTTCTTTCTTTCTTTCTTTCTTTCTTTCTTTCTTTCTTTCTTTTTTTGTCCAGGGCAAGGCAAGACGCCCTGGGCATGGACTCAACCAAGGATCCTGCACTGCCTCTGAGAGTTGGGCTGTCGGCTCACCCGGCTTGTCAAACAGGGACGGCCGGGTACCTTCATCAGCCGCCCGATGGGGAGCGCTTTGCGGTGTTTTCATTTAATTTTAAACAATATTTATTTAGGCTTATCTATCGTGGCTTAGAATGGGATGGGTCTCTCAAAGGCAGCGGGGAGAACGATCTCATCAAGCCAGGAGAATAATAAATGTTTTAAAAGCAGGGCGTGGGCAGGTTCGCCCGCTTCATTCGCCCGGCTGGGGTTGGTTCAAATGAGCTGCGGAAACTTGGCAACGGCAAAAAGCACTCTGCACGTCCTCAGGGGGGGGGGGGTTCCTCTATTGATCGCGTCACCCTTAGTCCTTCTTTTCATTTTTTTTAAAAAAGCTGCACCCCGGTACTTTCAAGATGACCACGTTGAGTTCTGCAGGCCGGAGACGATCGAAGTGGCCATACAAGACAGCCAGCATGCTTTATACATTTTGGCACGGAGTATATAACAAATAACAGAGTTGGAAGGGACCTTGGAGGTCATCTAGTCTAACCCCCTGCTCAAGCAAGAAACCCTTTAGCATTTCAGACAAATGGTTGTCCAGTCTCTTCTTAAAAACCTCCAGTGTTGGAGCATTCACAACTTCTAGAGGCAGGTTGTTCCACTGGTTAATTGTTCTAACTGTCAGGAAGTTTCTCCTTAGTTCCAGGTTGCTTCTCTCTTTGATTAGTTTCCATCCGTTGCTTCTTGTCCTGCCTTCAGGCGCTTTGGAGAATAGCTTGACTCCCTCTTCTTTGGGGCAGCCCCTGAGATACTGGAAGACTGCTATCATGTCTCCCCTCATCCTTCTCTTTGTTAGCTTAGAAATCCCCAATTCCAGCAGCCGTTCTTCCTATGCTTTAGCCTCCAGCCCCCTGATCATCTTTGTTTCTCTTCTCTGTGCTCTTTCCAGAGTCTCAACATCTTTCTTATCTTGTGGCCACCAAAACTGCTAATGGTTGTAACTTCGGGACTACATGCCTTGTTCTTCAGCTTGAGTCCATTCTTCCAGACGCCATCAACCTGCTTTCCTTTTGCAACGCATACATTTAAATGCAGACTCATTTCTTTAACCCAGCCCTTTCTTTTTTTTTTTTTCATCCTCTTTTGTGGCTCCAGGAAGGCGTCGCACTCTTTGCTCCCTGCTTCTTCACAGCAATGTCGGTTAGGTCAGATTGCGAGGACTAGACGCAATCTATGGTAGAACCCGGCACGGGAGGATCCACGCAAGGCACCGATGGAAATATTGGCCCAGATAAACCGAGCGAGAATATTTATCCTCCTTTTCATTTTGCAAACCTTGGCCTCCTCCCCCTCCATCTGGCTTTGTTGTTGTTAGTTGCAAAGTCGTGTCCGACCCATCACGACCCCATGGACAACGTTCCTCCAGGCCTTCCTGTCCTCTGCCATCTTCTGGAGTCCATTTAAGCTCACGCCTGCTGCTTCAGTGACTCCATCCAGCCACCTCGTTCTCTGTCGTCCCCTTCTTCTCTTGCCCTTCATCTTTCCCAGCATCAGGCTCTTCTCCAGTGAGTCCTTCCTTCTCATTAGGTGGCCAAAGTGTTTGAGTTTCAACTTCAGGATCTGGCCTTCCAAAGAGCAGTCGGGGTTGATCTCCTCTAGGACTGACCGGTTGGATCGCCTTGCAGTCCAGGGGACTCGCAGGAGTCTTCTCCAGCCCCATAGTTCAAAGGCCTCAATTCTTTGGTGCTCAGCCTTTCTTAGGGTCCAACTTTCACAGCCCTACCTTGCAACTGCGAAAACCATGGCCGCCTGGCTAGGTAGATGCCTAAATGTAGATAAATAGCACGGCTGACTTTTTAAGTGAACAAAGTGGGCCTTGGCCACGAACACTGATGGTTACCGAAAATTGGCAAGGTGGCAAGACATTCCGTGTTGCGTTGAAGATGGAGCAACAGTAGTCAGACTGGAACAGGTTTCGGCAAGCCTATTTGCGAGCTTTTAGCCTGTTTATCCCTTCCGAACATTTGAAATACGGGAGCCACGATCTGCTTAGAGGGATTTTGTGCTGGCAATGAAAATATATATATATGAAACATTGATTTTGTTTTTGCTAATTAGGTAGGTTTGTTGTTAGAGAAACGGCTTGTGCCTACTGTTGTGTAAAAGTAAAAAGCGAGCTTACGGGCAATTTTTTTTACACAACCGTTGCAGCACTCCCAGGGATCAAAATTCAAACGCTTGGCAAACAGACTCGTGTTTATGACGGTGGCCGCGCGTCCCGGGTGTGTGTGTGTCACGCGACCCCCTTTTGCGACCTTCCGACTACCAAAGTCGATGAGGAAGCCGGGATTCGCTTAACAAACCAGGTTTCTAAGTTAACAAGTGCAGTGACTCCCTTAACAGAGGTCGCAAAATGGGGCAAAATTCATTTCAATGTCTCGCTTAGCAACAGAAAATTTGGGGGGCTCCCTCAAGGTCATCCGTCAAGCCCCTACCTGTACTGTAGGCCACCTGGAGGTGAAAGAGGTGGCGGATAAATTTAAAAATGAAATAAAAAGCACAGGTTTTCCCACTTTTGATGGCTAATTGAGCCGGGGGGGGGGGGGAAGCTGCGGCTGGACTGTCGTGTTCAACATCCTGGGAGAGGATGCTGGGAGATGTAGTCACTTGAGAATGAGTCAAGCAGGGATGGAGACATGCAGGGTGTCGCTTGTGTTGGGGAAAAAATATATGTTTCCTTCCCTTTCCACTCTCCGAATGACACACGCAGGAGGGCTGTGGATGGGGTGAAGACACAGCGAGGGAGAAATTCCACAGATTTTTCCTCTGCTAAGGGATGCTTCCTCCGAGAATCTCTAGACTAAATAACATTGCTTGTGTCTGGAGTCAGTTTTTCTTTCCTAAGAACACCCCCCTCCCATACTTCCCCCCCACCCAGCTGCCCAGAGTCCTTTCAGCACCTTATACAGATCATGGGCCTTCTGCTTGTCCCCTTTTTGGAGACCCGATTCGGACGTTTGGATCGGATCGACGCAATTACGCACCTGTGTAAAAGGTCATCTGGGGATCCAGCAGCTGGATCCAGCTTTCCTTTTTATTTCTCTCTCTTTCCCCCCCCCTCTACCTCTTTTCTAAGAAGGAAATAATTGCAGCCGGTATGGCTCGTCAATGTGGATGCAATCAAGGAATTAATTAAAGGGGTGTAACTTTTAACGCAACCGAAGAAAGCACGGGATTCCTCCAGTTAAGGCAAGTTTGATTGGCATGTTGTTCATCCTGAGGTTGAAAAAAAAAACCTGAATGAAATGTTGCTTTGATGCAGCAAGGCAGGGAGACAGCTTGCTAATAGGGCATTAAAAAGAGAAACACACGCACACACACACCCCTCACCAAATGGAGGGGCACAAAGGATTTCTTTGGGCCCTGAAGCCTCAAAAGGATCCCTCTGTCTCATTCCTGCCCAATCACTTTCCGAGCAGACACTGAACACAATTCTTTTATTTTTAGCTTTCTGGTGTCAAAGGTGCAGTTTATGCACACTGAGACACAGTCTAGACGCATTGGGGGTATTTTTAACCCCGTGTGTGTGTGTGTCTGTCTGTGCCATGTGGGAGTTGAATGGCAGCTTTTAGAAACCAGAGCCTATTTTAGCCCCTGGAAAGGAAGTTTTAAGAGTTTTAGGGAAGATTTGGATTTAGTTAGGAAACTGGAGGGGCTAAGCGGCGAAGTGTGCTATCACAAAACAGAGGTGTGGGTTAGCAAAACCTGTTGCGATGTATAAGCTGGACATCGTTGTCACAATGCAGGACAAATTGTTAACCTGATTATTAAATATATCCATTAAGGGGTTTGACTGGAGAGATTGAATCTTAAACTTACTGAGCCGGAAGAGTTTGCAGGATATGTTTGCCCAGAATAATTTTTAAAAACCCAAAATTAAAAAAAAAAACACAAAAAAATACAAACTTGAACAATGGCCTCTATCCAACAAAATGAAATTTAATGTGGAGAAAAGCGAGGTTTTACAAGGTATTAGTACCACGTTATAAAGCCTTAGTAAAGCCATATCTGGAATACTGCATCCAGTTTTGGTCACCGCGTTGCAAAAAAGAGGTTGAGATTTTTGGCTGGCATTATATATAACTCCTGTTTTGCATAGTGCTGTTTGTTGTCAGAAAGCTTAGAAGTTGTTGCTTTCCATTTATGCTTGTGTTTTCTTGAAACAGATGGTGTTTGCTTGCTTTTTAATGGCGTCTGATCATTGCAGGATTTGTTAGTAAAAGATAAAAAGCAATGCAGTCTCTCATGAAAATATGTGCATGTAAAATACAAAATAACCCGGAACAAAAAAAAAGAAGAAGAAAGAAATTACAGCGGGAGAAGCAAACTTCTCCGCAATTTTGCTTTATTTGATTCATAAAGTAAATTGGTCCCATTATTTATTTATTTATTTATTTATTTTTAAGAAAAAGAAACAACTGAAGAAACCAAATTAAAAATTTTCTGCACAGGGTTTTTTTTTTTTCCAGGAGGCAAATTACACAAAGTCAGGCCTGTCATTTTGGAAATACAAAATATTTGGGCTTCGTGATTAATACCATGGATAAAGTGCAAATAAAGCTGTTGTTAGTTTTTGCATTGATTCTGTCCACCTTAACAGCCGCCACATGAGGGAGAAATCCATTTCCCTTGTCAATATTTTCGTTTTCTTGAGGGTTATCTGTTGGAAACCCAGAGCTGATAGCTAGCAGAGAGAAAATTCATCGGTGGGGCTAGGAGCGATGGTGCATAGATCCTAAGTCGTGGATTCAAATTCTGACAGCAATATTCAGAATATTGCTATTTTTGAAAAAGCCAGTTATTGGTGCTGGAACAGAAGCCAGCAACTGAGGAAGAGAGTCAGTCCTGATGGGGCCAAAATATTAGCTTCAGATTCCTGTCCCGTTCTAAATATCTGTATATAAGGAAAAGGACAGGTTTCCATTTGTGAAATGTTTCAGCCACCTCCCTTGTGTGTTCCTGAACCTGTGTAGTGACTTTGCATTGTCAAAGAGAAATTTGCACCAGTGTCATGGATGCATTGGCAAGCAAGGGTGTAAAACAGTGGTCCCTAATTCAGTTTCTGCTAAATTTTAAATTTTCTGGATTTTTATTCTCTTCTTAAGCCTTCTCTGCCCTCTGGTGGCGACTATAGGTATTGAAACAACTGATTAGCGTTATTTATTTTAGATGTTTATTTTATTGGAAAGACTCAAGGATTCCGGGATGAGATTTCAGCTTCCCACTCTGGTTTGCAGCTCTGGGAAATTGTGGTTTTGTTCTGTTTTTTTTTTTCACGGGACTCATCAAGAGGTCTCACCCTGCTTCGCTTAGCCAAGATCGGCCGAGCTTAAGTTTATTTATTTATCTATCCTCTCTGTTTCAGGAGTAATTCCACATTAGTCAATCTATGTGCCTTGTTAGCATGCTTGGGGTAGCTGGAAAAGTTACATTTCTCCTTCTTAGTTCCTAATGGAACAATGGACAGCCTAAAGTCTCCCACATTAGAACAGTGACTCTTAATTATATTTGCACAAAATTTTGCAGGTTCTCTACAGAAACTGGATTTGCATAGGCCACTAAGCTGTAACCTAGCAAACCGCATTTTAGCTACATGTGAACCCTGCAGGTAATTAGCGCCAGCCCTTTAAAATCAGAACCATGAGGACTAGCGTCTTAGTAATAAAATAAGGCAGAGGCCTTTTGTTTGGGTCTATTTTCTTCACTGCCCTGTTGTCATTCTCTGGGTTCCCCCATTGCCTCTTACAGACCAGCAGTGTTAGTACAGATCACATTTCCCTTCTCCAATTTGTTAAAAGATTATTTTGCAGGCTTTTCCGAAGCGGACAAACCAGTTCTCCATCTCCAGGGAATTATGTTGTGGATTATTAAAAAAAAAAAAATTGGCAGAGAAGGCTTAAGAAGCCACATTTTGGTGGGTTAAGCCTGCAGCTAAACAGTTAGTGGTGGAAAACGTGGTTTTCCTTTGGTATTTTCTATTTGGACGGGAACAAAAAAGGCCCGTGCTTTATGCTCCCCATTTGGACAACCCATCGGAAGTTTTGTTCCAATTATTGATTTTGGCAATCGGCTTAAAACATTTCCCCAAGCTTCTGGGAACTGTAAAGTCTTGAAACATCATTAGAGTGGGGAAAATTCTGTTTTTTTTTTCTCTCCCAAAGATTCTGTCTGGTTCACTGACTTAGGGATCACCACACAACAGTTTTTAAGCAGTAAAAAAAAAAAAAGTGGGGTTGTTTTTTTGGGGGATGGGTAAATATGCTACTGGCCCAAAGGTGAAGGTTTTTAGTCATCTGTCCAGATAGAAAAATGTTTGCCTCCAGGACAGATCCTTTCAAAACCATCACATGATCCTTGGATCAACAGGGGTCTGCAAACAAGTTTATCTGATCGAAATTCAGATGAACTCCCGGAGACCAACAATGCCATTTGTGAACTTGAATGAAGCAAGACCTGTTATCTGGTCTTGCAGATGTCTGGAGATGTATGCTGGGGAACCTTATCAGCCAAAGTTTGGGGTGGGTGGGGGAAACAAACAGGAATTTAAGGAAGTGATTCTTAGGGATGTCAGATGTTTTTATAATTCAGAGCCAGCAAGGGGGGGGTGTTAAAATTCTAGATTGGATTAAAATGCTAGATTAGAGAATGGTTCCCTTTAATTTATCTATTCAGAAGAAGGCAGAACTTCCCTTAGGGCCAAATGATTTTTTTTTTTTTTTTGAAAATAATAGTCAAACTTTTCAGCCTGGCAAGCAAATAGCTTTCCTGAATGAATTTCTGTTGAAAAGCACTTTGGAATTTTCAATGTTCCATATTGTTCTCTCAGTCTGGGAACAACTTAATAAAAATTGAGAGTGTGTATATGTGTACACGCATATTTCTTCCATCAACACAATTGTCATCGCATGTTTAAGATTACAAATTTCTCCAGGAAATGAGTGCAGAGAAGAGCAACAAAGATGATTAGGGGACTGGAGGCTAAAACATATGAAGAATCAGGTATGGCCAGTCTAGAGAAGAGAAGGACTAGGGGTGGCATGATAGCAGTCTTCCAATATTTAAGGGGCTGCCACAAAGAAGACGGGGGTCAACCGATTTTCCAAAGCACCAGAAGGCAAGACAAGAAACAATGGATGGAAACTAATCAAGGAGAAAAGCAACCTGGTTGTGGGTTGGTTGTGGGTTTTTTTTATCATGAAGTTTTGATTTTTTTTTATTAAATTGCATTTTCTCCTTTGTTTATGAAGAAGCCAGTAATTGGTAGATCTTTCCTCTCTCCTTCCAAGTTGACCTTCCCCAGAGAGGATCTCGTGACAAACAGCTGCCTCTTCTCCAAAGAAACCACACACAAACACACTTCTTTTTTTTTTTTGCTAGACTAGAGCAACGTCACTGCCCAAAGGTGGCCCCCGGTGACTCTCCGGATTGTGTTGCAATGTGACACCGAGTTCGCGTGTTCCTCTTTCCCAGGAAAAATGCGCCTCTAGACAAAAGGGGTGGGTGCAAAGGCAGCTTCCCACAATGCATTGTTCTGTCTTTTCTTTTCTTTTTTTAACAAAAAAACTGTATTTACAGGAGAGATTGTAGCATTAGAACAGGGGTGTTCAAACTTGGCCCTTTTATGACTTGTGGACTTCAATTCCCAGAATTCCCCAGCCGGCATACTGACTGGGGACTTCTGGGAGTTGAAGTCCACTCTTCTTAAAATTGCCAAGATTGACAAATAGAATAGAATTCTTTATTGGCCAAGTGTGATTGGGCACACAAGGAATTTGTCTCTGGTGCATAAGCTCTCAGTGTACGTAAAAGCAACAAGTGGTAAATCACAATCACAGTCATCATAAAAATACCTTCATCCTAATTCATAAGATACAACACTTTTTTAAGGGATAAAAGGGCTGTTGTAAACCATGGCTTAGATTCTCCTTTCTTTGCTTGGCCTTCGCTGGAAAACTAGCTTAAGTGGAGCCTGACAACCTAAAAGCAAAGACTGCCCTGTGTGTGTTTGTAACAGACAGACTACACTTCCCCTTATCCCCAGCCACGTAGCTGCCGCATGCCGTGACTTGTAGTCCGACATCCCTGGGAGAGGGGACCAAGCGGTGAGCTGTGAGTCCCACTTTTTTTTTTTTTTTTAGCGCTAATATTCATTCATTACGGGAATGTACCCACCACGCCACCCCTTCCCACGGTCTCCCATTCATAAGAAAAAACTATCGGCCCGCCCCTCCGCCAAGCCCCGCCCACTCCTTTGTGACGGTCGCCTCCCGCCGCCCTCTGTGGCGTCAGCCCCACCCCCCCAGCTCTCGTCCTCGCCTCCCCCCGCCTCCCCCGGCCAGCCAATCGCGGCCCGCGGCGCCCCCCCGCACGTCATCGCCCTCCCCCCTCGCGCCTCCGCCGGCCTCGTGGTTGGCCCGCTCCGCACGTGGAGCCCGGCGCCGGCATCGCGTGACGGCAGCGCAGGCGCAGTGGCGAGCAAAGCGATCCCGGGGCCGGCTATTCCGGAGTTTGGCAGTTCGCAGCGCAGCGCCGCGCCAGGAAGGACGGAGGGCGGCTTGGGGGGCGGGCATGGCCGGGGTCTCGGCGGAGAAGAGCACGCTGCTTCATCTGTTCGCCGGGGGGTGAGTCCTGCGCCGCCTCCCTCCTCTGCCCCATTCATGCTTTTCTCCCCTTCCCGCCCCCCATTCATAATT
>NW_015387528.1:659313-673455 GCF_001527695.2 Protobothrops mucrosquamatus | reverse complement strand
TTCCCACCCCCAATTCATCATTTCTCCCTTCCCTTCTCACACCCCCATTCATCATTTCTCCCCTTCCCCATTCATCCCTTCTTGCCCCCATTTCGCCCTCTTTTTGTCTCCTCCCTTCCCCCCGTCTTCATCCCCTCCCCTTTTCCCCCTTTCATTGAGAATTTCCACCCTCCATTCTCCTTTTCAGGTTAATTCTCCCTCCCCATTTTTCTCATATATATTTATATATATTCCCTACGGCTTTGGTGCCCTTCTTTCTCATCTGTTCCCATCACACACACACACCCCTCCACACTTTATTCGCTGATCTCCCATGGACAGTAACAGTCTACCTTTGGCTGCCAGGGGCTCTGAAGGAGCCAGGACCGATCCCTGCGCTCAGCCCCCCCTTTCTCCAATATGTCCTCAGCTCCACATGGCCTCCGACCTAGTAGATCACTGTTGCATCAGATTCCGTAGGTCCACATGGCATCTTTCTTCCAAGAAAGATTTCCTTGCTTTGCATAACGCAAGAGACCAGGCAGGCCCCACCCTGAAACAACAAAAAAAACACACACACACCTTTTTTAAATCAAGGATGTTGTGCAAAGGGCTGACGACTTGACGAAATGACCCACCGATGCGTGTGTGTGGGGTGAAGTAACTGATTCAGCAGACAAGCTATAATTAGACTCATGAGATTTTCTGCCAGTAGTTTATATGTAGTGTTTATTAATGGTTTTTTTTTGGGGGGGGGAACAGGAAATTCAACTTCCTCTGTCAAAAATTGGATTTTTAGTCCAGGGGCCTTAAGCTATGGCGAATGGCGGTGAGAATAACATTCAGTATCTGCGGGTCATCCCCGAGTCATATACACTTCCTTAAATGGGAGATAATTATGAAAGTACTATAAAATTATGAAACCTGCAGATTATGGAATCCGTAGATGTCGCCGCATAGGAAAAGGCTTCTTAAAAGATTAGTGTGTATTTCTGGTGGTGTGTTGCTATCTTTGTTATCCAAATGTATCTCTGGGCACCAATGCTGACTCTTGGTTTAACCCCTGTACATAGCTGGTGTTTATTACATTCTCGCCCTCCCTGTTGCTAAAATACTTCTGGGGGGGGGGAAGTTTATCTAAACTTCCCCCCCCCCCTGGTTTCTGAATCTCCCTGGGGAGTCCTGATGTGGACTAATAATAAATAATAATAATAATACCACCTACTTAGATGTTACTTTAACAGCTCTTAGACTTAGGTCCTTGGTTAGGACTTGAACTGATAAGTTTTTATCAGTCCAGACTGTGAATCAAATCGAAGATTAAATCAATAACAATAATAATAGATAAACTGATTTTTTTTCAGAGCCAGCTGTCCTTCTTAGTGGGTGAACTTTATGAGGCTAGCTTATTTTTTATTTTATTTTTTTGCAAAACCCTCGCTCTGTTGGCAAAGACCCAAGTCGCACTTTGACCTTTTGTAAATAGCACACTTGGAAGCGCAAGTCCCTCTAAATTGTGTCACACTGTTCCTTGGCCTTCTAAGATTGTGTCTATTTTGTTCTGCCCAATCGGCGATGGTTCCACACACACACGCACATGCCCACACCCATTCGCCAAGTCCTGATTGTTGCGTTTCTCCCTTCCTTTGAAACACAATGTCCTAAAAAAACGGGTTGTGGCCCTGCTGTTTTTGTCCCACGCGGCTTCCTTGGAGCCGCGTAAGAGAGGCCTTAAGGTCATCTCCTGGCGTTCCGTCCAAATTGGCCTGAGCAATTGTGCTTTGAAAGCGTAACGGGGCTGGGGAAAGAAAGATTGCAGGGTGTTCTCAGTGTCTGCTGAAGGAGAACCTCTGATCATCAAGTTAGATCTTTTAAATCAAGCAAGAAGATCAACCTGGTATAAAACTTGTTCCAAACGAGTGACTTTAGTGGCAGCAAAGTGGCTTTAGCTAGAGGTGAACCCTTGATGCTTCGAAGTCCAGCTAGGATAGTTTTTAAGCTTGAGGCTAAACTGTAGAGCTGAGCTTAGCTTTTAGGGCAGTGATGGCGAACCTTTTAGAGACGGAGTGGCCAAACTGCAACCCAAAACCCACTTATGCATCGTCGGGTGCCGGGTGGGTGTGGCCCATTGGCTGGGCGTGGCCCATTGGGTGGGCGTGGCTCCAGTGGTAATGGCAGACTGGGTGGGACTAAAAAGTTCAATCAATCAATTCCAACTTTGCAAGATCTTTTTTTTTCCCACGAGAAGTTGAAATTGACTGATTGATTGAATCTTTTTTTTTGTGCACGGCGGCGGAGGCCTAAAGCAAAAAGGTTTTATAAAACCCAGCTGAAGGCCGAGGACTGGGGCAATGGCGCGCGTGCCCACAGAGAGGGCTCTGAGTGCCGCCTCTGGCACCCGTGCCATAGGTTCGCCACCACTGTTTTAGGGTGTCCTCACGCAACACGCGTGCTCAAAACAAACCAGGGTTTGTGAACTGAGCTCGAGACTCTTAGAGGGCTCCTGGTTTGGGAGAAGGCGGCTGCACAAATCGGGAACATGGCCTTTTCCAGCTGTTTAGCGTGCCAACGTCTTCGCAACTTATTCCATTGTTCTCTGAGGCAACAGGAAATGCTTATTTGACTTCCTTTCCTTTGCCCAAATCCTTGAAACTCAACTTGTATTTGGTGATGCCTTCCCCCCCCCCTCCCAAACTAGGCCAACGTAAAAGTTCTCAGAATGGTTCTGAAATGTAGCTCGGCTCACTGGCACGATCTCTCTCTCTTTTTCCTCTCGCTGCGATTCTGAACTTCTGTCTGCCCTTTGGGGATAACTGTAGCTTGAGGCGAGTAGCAGACGGCCCTGTTTCTCTTTTGCAGGGGCTTCGTCTTTTTGTAAAAGCTTTGCTGGAATTAATGGTGTGCGAACTTTGTGAAATAAGGGTTTCTTTGTGGTGCGGGTTATTTTTTTTCCTTAGAAAGCCGATGGCACAATGGAAATTAAACCTCTTTTAGTATCAGCCAGCAACTTCTCTTTTTAAAAGGTATCCAAGCAATGGAAACACATGGGATTTTCCAGCGTTTACAGCACAAACAATTGGGGCTTCAGTGTAAAACATTTCTGGTTGACATAAATGCAGAATTATCAGGAAGGATATCCTGCAGTGACTTCAGGCTTGTGGGAAGTTGCATTTTGGTAGAAAGTTGTGATCTGCAACTGCATTTTTGTGGGAGGACATTTGTTTAGAAAAACCCCATTGCTTTGAGCAATGGGTTCAACTTTCTTCCTTGGGGCCAGACAATCACATGCGAGCAGAAATATTTTTCTCGCTGCAACAGTTAAATCACCAGCAGGACGGGGATGATGGGACGTGTGAACCCAACATCTCTGCAGTGGTCGATCAACCCCCGACACGTCTTTTGTGCAATCCGGCAAGTTTGTATTTGTCAGTACAGAGGCGTGCATTGGGCTTGCAATGTCCCAGCCTATGATTAGATTCGAAAATCATTAATTTGGGCAGGAAAGATTTTGTAATGAGACATAATGATAGGGAATATAACCTCAGATTTTTCTTTGAAAACGTTGGGCTGTTGCGGGGTGTTCTTTCCCAGTTGGCACATGCAACTGGAGAAAAAAAAAACAAAAAACCTTGGTATATAGTAGGACTTGCTTGGTACGGCTTAAATATTAATTCATTTCCGGCAGCGAAGAGTTGCATCGTATTTTTGAAACTGCTGGTTATTTTACAAAATCTTTTAAAACAGGGCTGGACAAAACTACGGCCCCTTCGCGTCCTGTGGACTTCAACTCCCAGAATTCCTGAGACAGCCACGGCTAGGGAATCCTGGGAGTTGAAGTCCAGAGGACGTAAAGGGGCCGTAGTTTTTTCCAGCCCCGTTTTAAAAGATTCTGCACGTCATTTTGATACACAGTGGAGCTTCCCCTTTGGTTTTGCTTGCCAGAAGGTCCCAAAAGCAGATCACATGATCCCGGGACTCTGCGACCGTCATAAATACGAACCGGTTGCCAAACATTTTTGAATTTTGATCACGTGACCATAGGAATGCTGCAAGCGTCATCAGTGTGAAAAACGGCCGCAAGTCGCTATTTTCAGTGCCGTTGTAACTTTGAACATTCACTAAACGAACTGGTGTAAGTTGGGGACCACCGTGAGCATCCCACTTGCCAAAGGTTCTCCTAGCAGTTATTCACAGATAGGCTGCCTCTGAACAGGGAAGCTCAACGGAGCAATCTGAGTAAAAGGCTTTCTGGAAATTGTGCTCTCCTTTTTTCTTTTTCTTTTTTTCTAAAACATTTTAGCAAGAATCCCCAGGGTGTCCAGAGAAAAGAACAAAGCTTTTGTCCAGCGAGTTGAGATTTCAAGCTGGCTCAAGGCAGCTGAGCTTCGTCGAAAAGCCGTGCAAAATCCAGGGGGGGGGAGGGAAAGGAAGGTCAGCTGAAGGCACACGCGTGTGAGCAGTTTCCCCAGAATCCTTAACTCCTGGTGGTGTCTCCATCCAGGCCCCTGCGCGCCCTTTCCGAAAAAGCTGAAAGTACAAAATCCTGCTTTCCAATCTGCAGCCGATTGACTGGATCTGAGAAATAGGTGTGCCTGCGTCTGCGTGGATTTGATCCACGGGCACAAGAAAAAGCAGATCCCCCCCCCTTCTGAGGGAGTCATCATTTTGCGACAAGAAGCATCAACCTTTGCAGAAAAGCTGCAGTGTCAGCAAAGGTCTGGGGGGGGAAAAGTGCCTTTTCTGTGCTGATTCCTGGGAGAAGTAACCGAGGGCGGAAAGTGGTGGATGCAGCAGGATAATCTCCCTGGAGAAGGAGAAGGAAAACCACTTGCGATTAGCTGACCCTCAAGATCTGGGATAGTTCCTTTGTCCCCTTGCGAGGGATTGCTTGATCCGTCCGGCCATCTGGCAGCTGATCCTGCCTGAGCAGGCAGCTATTAATGGTGCAGTGCATGATTGCATGTGCTCAGAAGGACAACGGGGGGGGGGGGGGGGGGGTGTCCCTTGGGAAGCACTAAAGGTTGAAGGGGGGGCAGGAATGACTTGATTAGGCTGTTCCTCAAATAGGAACAGCAGCCACCGCCCCCTGCCTCCCGACGGAGGGTCTCAGAACAGAATAACAGAGCTGGAAGGGACCTTGGAGGTCATCTAGTCCAACCCCCTGCTCAGGCAGGAGACCCTATACCACTTCAGACAAATGGTTGTCCAATCTCTTCTTAAGAAACCTCCAGTGATGGAGCACCCACAACTTTTGTTCCACTGGTTAATTGTTCTCACTGTCGGGAAGTTTCTCCTTAGTTCTAGGTTGCTTCTCTCCTTGATGAGTTTCCATCCATTGCTTCTTGTCCTGCCTTCAGGGGCTTTAATAATAGTAATAATAATAATAAAGTTGGAAGGGACCTTGGAGGTCATCTAGTCCAACCCCCTGCTCAGGCAGGAAACCCGCTGTCCAGTTTCTTCTTAAAAACTTCCAGTGTTGGAGCATTCACCGCTTCTGGAGGCAGGTTGTTCCACTGGTTAATTGTTCTAACTGTCAGGAAGTTTCTCCTTAGTTCCAGGTTGCTTCTCTCCTTGGTGAGTTTCCATCCGTGGCTTCTTGTCCTGCCTTCAGGCGCTTTGGAGAATAGCTTGACTCCCTCTTCTTTGGGGCAGCCCCTGAGATACTGGAACACTGCTATCCTGTCCCCCCTCGTCCTTCTCTTCGTTAAACTAGACAGGCCCAATTCCAGCAGCCTTTCCTTATATGCTTTAGCCTCCAGTCCCCTAATCATCTTTGAGAGAATAGCTTGACTCCCTCTTCTTTGGGACAGCCCCTGAGATATTGGAACACTCCTGCTAAAGCGAGCGGCTAAGCAGGGCCCTGTGGTGGGGGATGAGGGGCACTGTAGTCTTGGCCAAAGTGGACCTGCTTTAGGCAGAACTAGGTACCCTGTAGCCCAGTTTAGATTTTGCACCGTTCAGTCCGACGTTGTTTGTTGACATTTCCGACTCTGTTAAAAGAGGCCAGCAAACGGTTTTTGCAACGGCGTGCAAGGCACGGCTGCGCCAGCGAAAATATTTGCTCTGCCAGAGCAGCTATATTACGCCAGAGCGCTTGCTTTAACCTTTAGCTTATTTTGTAGGAAGGCCACTGCGAGGCCCGTGGGTTCTTCTCCCAAACAGCCCCGAATTTTATTTAAATTTTTTATTTTTTTTTATTTTATCTTTTCCTTGGCACGTTAGTTTGAGACGTCCCTCTGATTCCGCACGGAGGGAAGGTCTCCGCTTCGGCTGTCTGGTGGGCAGATCGTGGGAGGCCGGGCACAACCTGCTACAATTCCTGCGTGGCACACACACACACACCCAAGTAGAGCCTCCCTGGAGAGGCGCAAGCCATCTTTAATACATGGTGGACGCTGCTGGAGCAGAGGCTAAATGATGAGGGATCTCTTTTAGCCCATAAGGTTAGCCTTGCCCAGCCACCACTCAAGCCTGTGGGGTTGCATAATTTGGCGAGAATGTCTTGGGATCTCTCCTTGGCTGTTTTGCTGAGGGGGAAACTGAGGGCTGGGGCAGCTGTTTGCCAGATCCAAGCAAAGTTGGACCTTAATGTAGTCCTTTCTCACCCAACCCCTTGAATGACCTCAGGAAACCCTGCAGCTTTGCAGAAACCGCATTTGCAGTCAGCTGAGAAACGCAATGCAGCAAAAGTGGTTTTTTTCTTTCTTTCTGGAAAACTCTTTTCTGTTGCTTTTTTTTTTTTTTTCCCCCTTTCCTGCCTGATTTTCACATGGCCCCCAGTGGCCTCTTTGGGGGTGCTAAAGACAGCAGGGATGTCGTTTCTTTTGAAGCTGTTGATCTGCCCGTCCTGAACATACCCTAAGTTTGCCAGTTCCGTGGCTGAGCTTTGATTTGGGGTGCAACCCCAACCCCCCTTCTTACAGCTGGAAAGGAAATCTCTGATAGGGGTCTTATTTTCTGGAAATTGAAAAGCTTCAATTCACTAAATGGGGGGCGGGGAACTCTCTTCCCAACTTAGGGAAAAAAACAACACCTTTGCCAACTTAGGACCTGTGGGGGGACTTTGAATGTGATCTTGTGGAATCAGAGAGTGCAGGATGAAATTGGAAGAAAAGTGATGTCTTTCTCTCCCTCCCTCCCTCCCTCCCTCCCTCCCATCCATCCCATCCATCCATCCATCCATCCATCCATCCATCCATCCATCCATCTATCTATCTATCTATCTATCTATCTATCTATCTATCTATCTATCTATCTAATCTATCTAATCTATCTAATCTATCTATCTATCATCTATCTAATCTAATCTATCTATCTATCTATCATCTATCTAATCTATCTATCATCTATCTAATCTAATCTATCTGTCTGTCTGTCTGTCTACCTACCTATCTATCTATCTATCATCTATCTATCATCTATCTATCTAATGTATCTACCACATCTATCTATCTATGAATGAAATATATTTGCCACCCATCTCGTACCCAATGGGCGGCTTAACAACATAAAAGCATTACAAACATGAAAATCATCCATCATAGAAACATAGCTGATAAAATCATTAATAAATAAAATAGTTAACACCCAGATCTGCGAAGGAAGGAGACGGGCACCCAGGCAGGGGGGGGTTAGCAGATAGAAGAGTTCCTTGGGGACGGGGGGGGGGCGGCTATCTCGATTTAATGACTTAATCCATAAAAGCTGCACCCGGTGGAGGAAAGTGAATTAGCTGGGTCTGCGCCAACCTAATGCTTTGTCTCTTTTCATATCAAGCTTTCAGGATATTCTGCACCACGCATATTGAGCCTGGTCTTCTGGCTTAGCCTGCTTAATTAGAATTTTAGAGTAGGTTTGCTTTTTTAATCGATAAAAGGTTATGTTGGGGTTTCTTCTCTCTCTTTTTTTTCCCTAATGTTGGATTTTTTTCTTTTCTTTTTTTGGTACTTTGAATTTTGCAGATGCGGAGGGACGGTGGGGGCCATCTTCACCTGCCCTTTGGAGGTGATCAAGACAAGGCTGCAGTCCTCAAGATTGGCTTTCCGGGCTGTCTACTATCCGCAGATTCATCTGGGCACGCTCAGCGGTGAAGGCGTGGTCCGCCCCACATCTCTGCCCCCAGGTGTCCTCCAAGTGCTGAAGTGAGCGTCTTAAAAAAATGTGGTCTTCGCACCTATCTAAAGATTTCGTATCGTCGTTTGTCAGTCTCAAGCATGGCTGGCTGGGGAATTCTGGGAGTTGAAGTCCACGGGTCTTAAAAATGGCCACGTTTGAGAAACACTAGTTTATATCTTAACCTTTAGAAAAAATATCGGAAAAGTAAGAAAAATTCCTAAGCGTTTTGCACTCGGGACCCTTTCCACTTTTAAAGATTGTGGAGGACCCTAGAATTAACCTTTTCTCCCCGATTTATTGCAATTTACCACAGTTGAAAACCGAGACCCTTGTAGAATATTTGTCTTTTGAATTGGGGTCAAAGTAACAATATGAACGCACACACAAACACACACACCAGGCATCAACGCAAATAAAAGATTTCCTAAGAGTAAACAACATTTTTTTTTTTTTGAAACAAAGGCGTCCTTATTTTGTGTTTGCGTTTGACCGATTCAAAAGATCAAGCAAGAAGAGCGACTTCGTTTCTTTGCACGTATCTTCAATATCCAGCAAATGGTTCTGTAATTTTTCAGAGTGGGAACGTTCTCAGGGAAGGATACCAAGTGCCAGGGAAGGGGGAAAAAATGCTTGCTTGGTGTTTTAAAAATATCCCACCCTACGCACACACACCTTGGCAGCGTCTCTGCTGAGTTTGCATGCGTTATGTAAGCGCAGAAAGGCTGGAGAGAGAGATGGAGGGTTGGGTGTGGGGGGGGGGTCTGGCCTTGGATAAATAAATTTTAACAAAAGCAAGTTGTTTTTTTAAACGCCACAGTTGCCAGTTTAACTTAAAAATGGCCAAGCTGTCCTAGCTCTTGGCAGCCTGCTGGCCTGCTCCCTTTTTAAAAAAACTCTCCTTTCCCACGGAAAATGGAATTAACAAGTCTCCCCCGAAGGTGGCTGTGAGCTTGTAAACACAATGCAGGGTTTGTGTTTCCCCTGTCGGCTCCAGAACCACAATTATTTCTTATTTTCAGCAGGCGAGCGGATGGGGTTTCTTGGAAACACAAGAGCCCGAATGTTCTGGACCGATTTCGGTGTGTGTGTGTGTGTGTGTGGCACATCTCAGCCTGATTTGCTTAAACGAAGTGCAAAATTGGCCAGTCCCCGAACAGCTGAAAAATAAATGCAAAAGGAAGAGAATCTGATCAGGGAAAAACCCAGCGGTGTGTGTTGTAACCTGAATTAAAAATTACTACCTTGTGGCTTTCCTAACACTAGTCTCAGGTTTCAGTCCTTTTTAATTGCCAACTGCTTTGAACAGATCTTCTGAAGTTTCTCCTTCTCTCTCCCCCCCCCTTCTTTTTTTGTTGGTTTTGTTTTGTTTTCCAGGTCCATTTTGGAAAAGGAGGGCCCAAAGTCACTTTTCCGTGGGCTGGGGCCCAATCTGGTCGGAGTCGCGCCCTCCAGGTAGAAATTTAAGGGCAGTTTTTCATTTTTTCCCCCCCAAGAGGGTTCGTTCGCTGGTGGGTGCAGGGATTTGGGGCCCCCCGAGGGAAATACTGGTTTTCAGGAGTTTCTGGATAATTGTGAAGAATGTGAGGATTGCGACTTAGACCCTCCCGGTTTTCAAGGCAGAAATGGAAAACATATAGTGAAATATATCTGCTCTGCTGGCGATTGGGAAATATTTTTACTAGCTATCGAACTGGGGAAAAAGACTGCTTGGATCCCCCTTGAGTTTGCAATTGGTATTGCAGCTACTCCTCAACTTATTGATTCATTCGTTTAGTGACCATCCAAAGTTAACAAGAGCACTGAAAAAAGGGACTTGTAACCCTTTTTTCACACTTGCAGCATCTCCACGGTCACGTGATCAAAACCGACTCATATTTATGACGGTCGCGGTGTCCTGGGAGGGGGGGTCACTCGATCCCCTTTTTGCAACCTTCCGACAGGATTCGCTTCACACCCGTGTCGCTAACTTAACAAGTGCAGCGATTTGTGCTGAACAATTGTGGCAAGAAAAATCGTAAAACTTGCCGAACAGCCGTCTTTCTTAGTCGTGGAAATTTGAATTGTGGTTTTAAGCGGAAGGCTACCAGCACAGGCAATCCTCCACTTAACAACAGTTCATTTAGTGACCGTTCAAAGCTACAACTGCACTGAAAAAAAGTGACTGTTTTTCACTGGACCGCTGCGGGGTTGGACTAGATGACCTCCAAGGTCCCTTCCAACTACTACTACTACTACTACTACTACTTCTCCTCCTCCTCCTCCTCCTCCTCCTATTATTATTATTATTATACATTGTTATATAATAGTATTAGAGTGTAGTATTGTAATAATAGTAACTGCGGCAAGGAACGTGGTAAAACGGGGCAAAACTCACTTAAGAAATGTCTTCACTTAACAACAGAAATTTTGGGCGTAAGGCAAGGACTCCCCGTAATTTGTTTTGTCTCTTTGCAGGGCTGTTTATTTTGCGTGTTATTCCCAGGCGAAGGAGCAATTCAACCACGTCTTTGTACCCAACAGCAACATCGTCCATATCTGCTCAGCAGCCTCCGCAGGTTGGTTTACCTGTCCCAGGTGTGCCAAGTCTGGCTTGGCTCGTATTTGTCCAGCTGGACCGAACAAGATGCCACTTTGAGGGTGAAAATGATATTTCAAGGCCAGCCTGGGACATTCTGTGGGGGGACCTGTGTTCACCAGGCTGTGTTTTCCATTGTGTTTCGCACAATCGGATTGTCCTGCCCTCTGCAGCCACAGAGCGGGCTGGCTGGGGAATTCTGGGAGTTGAAGTTCCTCAACATCTTTTGAAGGGCTGACCCCATCTTTTTTTTTTTTTTTTTTTGCTGGTTTTCCTTGCTCTTCTCCAGCTTTTGTGACTAATTCCATGATGAATCCCATCTGGATGGTGAAAACCAGAATGCAGCTAGAAAAAAGGTAAGGGGGAGGGGCACAGCCGGAAGGGAATTCTGGGAGTTGAAGTCCACGCACGTTAAAGCCGCCGACGTTGGGAAACGCAGCCCTGGAGCCTTACATTTTAGATATATTTCTGTTTTGAAATATATTTACCAACTAGTTGCAAGCACCAGGCGAACTATTTAAAATCTAGTGAAACCAACTACTCGTTTGCTGTTCATTTCTGTCGGCTAGAGTCCGCGGCTCAAAGCAAATGAACACGCTGCAATGCGCCAGGTACGTTTACCGCTCCGAAGGCGTCCGGGGTTTTTACCGAGGCCTCACCGCCTCCTACGCGGGCATCTCCGAAACCATCATCTGCTTTGCTATTTATGAGAGACTGAAGCAGCTCTTAAAAGACCCCGCGCTGTCCCCTTTCACCGGAAACCCGGAGAACAATTCCACCAATTTCTTCGGAATCACGGTTGCTGCCGCCATTTCCAAAGGATGTGCGTCGTGTATCGCTTACCCACACGGTAGGTTTTTTTTTTTTCCCCCACCCAGATATCTTAAACCTCTCCCGGCCTAGCGAAATAGAACCAAGAAAAGCCAGGCCTTGAGGAATTTGCCTCTTTTTGTTGTGAAAATCAAGTTTCTAGTCCTTATAGTTCCGAGCAAAGCTTGCTCTGGGAATTCCTCCCAGCAGCGTTCCTTTGTCAGAGAAAACAGCACAATTGCACACTTTGCCGCAGAAAAAGAGGGGGGGGGACTTTAAAAATTAAATTAAATCTAAATTTGGCCTCGCAATGGTGGGAGCCTTCCATTAGTCTGCAGAATTTTATAGATTTGATGCTCCCCCCCCCCAATCCGGGCTGAATTTGAACACGGGCTGGTGTGCTGACATTTCGCCTCTTCTCTGTCCCTAGAGGTCATCCGGACGAGGCTACGTGAGGAAGGAACTAAGTACCAGTCCTTCATCCAGACGGCCCGGCTGATATTCCAGGAAGAAGGATATTGTGCTTTTTATCGCGGACTCTTTGCCCAGCTTATGAGGCAAATCCCAAATACGGCTATCGTCCTGTCCACCTACGAATTGATTGTGTATCTATTAGAAAAGCAAGTTAAGTAGCTGTCCGAAGCCAGACCGTATGCAGCCAGTAACAAAGCAAAAATAGCACGACGATTGTGGGACAGTTCACACAACACACTAGAAAAAAAAACAAAACTTTGAAACGGACAGTCTGTTTTGGCTGGATGTTTTTTTTTTCCCTTTTAAGGAAGGGGCATTTTTCCTCTCTACACCCCCTTTTTCTGTACAATTTCCCTTCCAGCATCTTTGTTTTTAAAGGTACGTATGTTAATAGGTTTTTTTTTTTTTTAACTTAAATGAGACAAGGTTCAAAAATTAAAAGAATGACTAAATTAAATTATGCTATTTAATTTCTGTGGACAGCCTCTTCTTTTATATGCTCGGTTTTTTTTATCGTGGAAAGTTGCCATTCTGTAATTGGGAGATGTTTCTTGGGGGAAACAAAATATGCCAATTCCTGTGAAATGTTCACAAGGGCGTGGAAAATGGTTGGGATCCATCAGTCTAAGAGGTATTGGATATTTTTCCTTTTTTAATTATTTTCTACAGGAAATTTCTGATGGAAGTCGGATTGGAACGCCATCGCACAGCCTACATATTTATATACTGAATTTATTTTTCACCATATATGATCAGACCCAACAATATAAAAACAGGAGTTTGTGCCTTTCTTACTTTTTTAATATAGTATATAATTGCACGTGTGTTCTATTGAAATGGAATCTCAACAGACAGCTGAGCACTAGTAACTTTAGCTCAAATGGAGAAATTTAGGAACAGGCATCTCCCCCATATATATACAAATATACATATACATATACATATACATATATATATATATATATATACACACACACACACACACAATTTTTCAGAGAGGCAGCCTCTGGGCTTACAAGCTAAGCCAGGGGTCTTCAAACTTGGCCCTTTTATGACTTGTGGACTTCAACTCCCAGAATTCCTCAGCCAGTGTGCCTGCTGAGGAATTCTGGGAGTTG
This sequence comes from Protobothrops mucrosquamatus, assembly GCF_001527695.2. Taxonomy (NCBI): domain Eukaryota; kingdom Metazoa; phylum Chordata; class Lepidosauria; order Squamata; family Viperidae; genus Protobothrops; species Protobothrops mucrosquamatus. Next base: position 660,384 of record NW_015387528.1, on the reverse strand, counting down.
AAGTCCACAAGTCATAAAAGGGCCAGGTTTGAAGACCTCCGAGCTAAGCACAATTAAATCGTGTTGGGAATGGAATGGAGACCACCCAGCAATCACCAAGAAGGGAAATGGGACACTACTTTCATATTGGTGCCAAGTGGGGAAACTGAGTTGTGGGGAAAAGAGAAGGAGGAAGGCATGTGGGATAGGTTTGCCGTTTTTGAGATTGGTAAAAAATAAATAAAAGCGGAATACAAATAAGAATGAATGAATGCCAAATGAAACGCCTAAGGAAGGTGGGCTTCCAAACCACGCTGTCTTCTACCTGCGTAACTTGCAGATCGGGACTTAAGCAGGGGTCAAAGAAAGACACGATATATGTCCACAAACGCACTGAAGATGAAACTCGGGTGGGAACTTGGTCATTCCAAATTCCGAAGGGGTTTCCATCCCTCAAGAAGACACAACGAAAAGCCCATCCCGATCGTCACGGCCGAGGCAGGTAAAGCGTGACGGGTCCCCCGTCCCGGAAAGCCTCGCTCCGGCACGACGCGCTCCCCGCGGAAGCACGAGACAGACACCCTCGAATCCTCGCGCGTGGGTTGACTCGCTTCCCCCCCCCCTCGCCTGGCACGACGCTGCCCTTTCACGAGGCGACCCTTAGCCGCCCCCGCCGCCCACCTTCCTCTCCCTCCTCGGTGTATATAGATAAAGAACCGCGGCGGCGGCCGCTGCTGCGGAGACCGGGCGAACGCGTGCATAGAAGGGAGTCGTGGGGACGCGGTGCAGGCAGGAAGAGTCCAGATCGCGGCCTGCGCGTGCACGGAGGGTGGGTGGGTGAGTGGGGAGCGTGTAGATCCATCCATGCCGGGTGGGGGAGGGGAGAGGATCCGGGCTTGGTGGAAGAGGCGGAGCCGCGGAAGGTCAAACCAAGGGAAGGAGGAGAGAGAGAGAGAAGAAAAAAGGCGCTGATCCCAACCAGCCGCCGCCGCCGCCGGATTTCCCCTTCGAACGTTCGCCCCCAGGCGGCCGCGCGATTGGCTGCCGCGCGTTCTAAGCCCCCGGGGGGGCTGCGACTCAACGTTCCAAGCG
>NW_015387528.1:651211-659209 GCF_001527695.2 Protobothrops mucrosquamatus | reverse complement strand
GGCTTGGTGGAAGAGGCGGAGCCGCGGAAGGTCAAACCAAGGGAAGGAGGAGAGAGAGAGAGAAGAAAAAAGGCGCTGATCCCAACCAGCCGCCGCCGCCGCCGGATTTCCCCTTCGAACGTTCGCCCCCAGGCGGCCGCGCGATTGGCTGCCGCGCGTTCTAAGCCCCCGGGGGGGCTGCGACTCAACGTTCCAAGCGGGCGCCGAACGTTCTAAAAAGGCAACTCCGCGTTCCAAGAGTCGCGCCGTCCGGACGATGCACGCGGGGGCTTTTTTCATGGATTTCTCCCCCCCGCACGAGTAGGAGGAGGCGGCGGCGGCGACCCTTTTCCCTTCCTTCTCCTCTCTTTCCTCTCCTGCGATTCTCTTTCTCTTTCCTTTTTTTCCTCCTTTTTAATTCCCCCCCCTCCATTCCCCAATGGAAGACGTGGGGGCTTTGGTGGCGGCTTACTCCCGCGGCCTGGCTGGGGGCCTCGGCGTGACCGTGTGCGCCGCCGCCGGCGGAGTCTTGCTTTATAAAATCGCGCGAAGGTAAGAAGGCCGTGCCGAGTCTCTTTCCCCCCCCCCCCGTGCTTTCTCTGTTTCCTGATCGGGGTGATTTGGGGAAAGAAAAAAAAGGGGTGTGTGGGGGGGGTAGGTTGGACCCACGACCAGGCCCAGAGGAGGATTTGCGTTCTCACGACCTCGGGGGAGGGACTCGGCGCGCTGTCTTAACCTCCCTCCCCGTTTGACTTAAATCTGCATTCCTCCACTTCGCACGCTATCCAACGCAAAAGAAGTTGGGGGGGGGGACAGAGCCTGGGATGTACTGGGAGGGATTGCCCCCCTCCCCACGTAACTCCAAAGGCGGTGTGGGTGGGGGGGGGGGACACCGGGGTGTCTGAAGGGGAGAGAAATCGCCCTGGGAGCTTTGCAGCCTTGTCAGCCCACGTGCGTTGAGCTTGGGAGTGCAGCCCTTCCGGGTTCAACTTTGCACAATGAGTGTGTGTGTGTGCGCGCGAGCACGCATAGTGGATTCAAAGGAGCTTGGAGAGGAATCGCCGCTGAAATGGCCCCACAAACAAACACACACACACACACACCTCAAAAGCTGCAAAAAGGATAACTTAGCCAATTGGAGGCCTACCTTCAAGGGTGGGTTGTAAGGAACCTCAGAATCCCGAGCTGTCCAGTGTGATCGATCCCAGATTTATCCCACATCTTCCCGGAGCCAGCTTCCTGGGGGGGGGGGGAATACAGATGTTAATGTGAGATTTTTTTTTTTCACACGTACAAAGCCAAAGGCTAGACAACTTTGCTACAGATTTGGTTTTATTTTAGCTGGGCTAAATAGGTCGCCTTGGGTACTTGGGATGGGAGACCACAAGGAAATTCAAGGGCAGCAGACTAGAAAGAGGTGGGTAAAATAGGTTGGCGAAAAGGCGACGCTAACCTGAATGATGTTGCTGTATTTATTTATTTATTTATTTATTTATTTATTTAAATTTATATCCCGCCCTTCTCCTTGCGGACTCAGGGCGGCTAACAATCAGATAAAAATACAAAAATAACACTACAAGTTTAAAAATTAGTTAAAAGGGAAATATTTGAATTTGGTCAAATTAAAATATAATTAAAACCCCCTCTAAAAGTTTGGCCAAATTAAAATATAATTAAAACCCCCTCTAAACCCCTATTTATTGTTAGAAATACACTCTTACCTTTTCAATCCACCTATTTTATCCTGGCCACAATCCTAAGAGGTAGGCTGGTGGAAGGGGAGTAGGTTTTGTGTAGCCTGTTTTCTGCAATCCCAGTGAATACATAGTGTGCTGGATTCACATATCACACAAACCAAGGCACACATACGTACAGTTAACACAGACCCAGTTACAGTAGTCAGTCCTCAACTTATGACCGCAGTTGAGCCCAGTTTAACTGTCTGTTGCTAAGTGAACCATTTGTTTAGTGAGTTTGCCCCATTTTACGAACAGCCGTTAAATGAATTACTGCAGTTAAATTAGTCAAACGGTTGTTAAGTGGATTTATTTATTTATTTATTATTTATTATTTTGATTTATATCCCGCCCTTCTCCCAACGGGACTCAGGGCGGCTCACAACCTATTTAAAAACAAAAACATACCCACAATCCCGCCGAATAAAACCAATTAAAAGCCAAATATTTAACGTTGTGATTTCCTGTTTAAAATTACCTTAAAATAAACCCAATTATTAAAATCCTCTCTAGGCCAGGCCCGCTTGCTGGAAAAGCCATGTCTTGGCGCGGCGGAAAGTAAAGAGATCCGGAATCATCCGGATCTCGGGGGGTAGATCGTTCCAGAGGACGGGGGCACCCACAGAGAAGGCCCTCCCCCTGGGGGTCGCCAGCCTACATTGCTTGGCCGACGGCACCCTGAGGAGGCCCACTCTGTGGGAACGTACCGGTCTGTGAGAGGAAATCTGTGGCAGAAGGCGGTCTCGGAGATATCCAGGTCCGATGCCATGGAGCGCTTTAAAGGTGGTAACTAACACCTTAAAGCGCACCCGGAAGGCCACTGGTAGCCAGTGCAGCTCCGGCAGCAGCGGTGTTACATGGGAGCGACGAGTCCCTCCCAACACCGCCCGCGCGGCCGCATTCTGGACCAGTTGAAGCCTCCGGGTGCTCCTCAAAGGGAGCCCCATGTAGAGAGCGTTACAGTAGTCCAGGCGGGAGGTGACGAGAGCATGAGTGACTGTGCGCAAGGCGTCCCGGTCCAGAAAGGTCGCAACTGGTGGATCAGGCGAACCTGATAAAACGCCCCCCTGGTCACGGCCGACAACTGATCATCCAATGTCAGCCGTGGATCCAGGAGGACTCCCAAGTTGCGCGCCCTCTCTGAGGGGGCCAAAGTTTCGCCCCCAATAGTCAGCGATGGCGTCAGCTGACTATGCCGAGGCGCCGGCAACCACAGCCACNAATTGGGTCAAGTCCAAGGCCGTCATGGAAGCCAAGAACTCCTGAGCTGCCGCCGACGCCCCACCCACCGATGGCAGGTTGAAATCCCCCAAGACCATAAGTCTGGGGGTCCCAACCGCCACCCCGGCTATCACGTCAGCCAGCTCAGGCAGGGCTGTTGATACATAGCAGGGAGCCAGGTATATAATCAACAAGCCCAGTTGCACCCCTTGCCCCCACTTCACAAGGAGGGACTCCACGCCGTCTATCTGAGGCACAGTGGTCTCCCTTGGGCAAAAGCTCTCCCTTATAATGGCCGCTACCCCCCTGCCCCTACCCCGGGCCCTTGGCCGATGGAATGCCTGAAAGCCCGGCGGGCAGATGTCCACCAGTGGTACTCCACCTTCTACGCCCAGCCAGGTCTCAGTAATACCTGCCAGGTCCGCGCCCCCCTCTAAAATAAGATCTGGCTTCCCCCGTTGACTTGGCTTGTCAAAAGGCCATAAAAGGGAATCATGTGACCCCCGGGACACTGCGACTGTCATAAATAGGAGTCGGTTGTCAAGCGTCTGAATTTGGATCGTGTGACCCTAATGGTCATAAGTGTGAAAACTGGTCATAAGTCACCTTTTTTCAGTGCCGTTGTAACTTCAAACGGTCACTAAATGAACTGTTAAGTTGAGGACTAGTTGCATTAGATCTAACACTGACTTGGTCGTTTTGCTTTGAAGTTGCTACGTGTTTTAAGCCGTTCACAGTTTTTTTAAAAAGGGGGACAATTCTGTTTTTACAAGAATCGGTCACGGTGTTGAACAGTGAAAAGATTCTTTGAATATTTATGCAGCAGTTATTATATATATATATAAAAAAGGACCCAGAGACTTGACATACAGTATGTCTTCCTCTAAATATCGGAGGACCCATCATCCCTAGCCCGCTTAGCTGGGAACAGCTAAGAACCTGTGGTGAATTTTCCTTAGGAAATGTTAAAACATTGAGCAGAGCCAAGATCTGTGCCACAATCGTGGCTTAAATCATTCAGAGATAGAAGTTTGTGGGGAAAATGTGGCCTGCCAGAAAATATTAGTATTTTTCTTGCTCGAGATAAAAAAAAAAAGGTCAGTTCAGAGGAGAGATTATTTGGGGGAGCAAGGAAACAATTTTTGTGAAAGAGTTAAACCAAACTTGGGGGTGATACTATCTCCTTGGGATGTGATAAATGCTGATTTGAAGCAGTTTTTTTTTTCCTATAGAAGCATTTTTATTTCTGTCCATTAGTCTGAACTTGAGCAATTAAATCTGTGGATGTAGAGATTCCCCCCCCCCCCTTTTTTTTTTTTTTTTTGCACGTCATTCTGCAAGCAGAACAAATAATACAAAATCAAAAGGTTTTGTTTTCTTGAATTAAAACGAAGGTCTGGTCCTGCTGTGAATAGGAACTTTTTTAAAAAAAATATATATTTTTGCATGAATGTTGGGAAGAAGCACATGTGCAAAATAGAAGGGCATCTCTTTAAAGTTCTTATTTTAATATTTGCATGTTCTTCGTTCTGATGGGGTTGGAAAGTTGTAGCTAACAGGCACCAGCAACTGACAGCATCCTGTGACAATTAGGAGAACCCTAATATAAAATAATCCTAAAACTGGCCCATTTAACCATTAAAGAAATGACTTGTCAATTTCACTACTTGATTTAGCTGTTAAAAATAAATTTAAATTGTTCAGAGTATCCTTTGGCAAGGATTGGTTTGTTTCTCTCCAGAGAAAGAAAAGGGATGTCTTTTTTATTATTATTTTAAAGTGTGATGGGCAACATCCTCATGAAAAATAGGGTGGATTTTGTAAATTGAATGGAGAGTTGATGAAAAGAATGTAGAATGCTTTTAAAGTGAGTGGGATTTTTTTTTTAAAAAAACCCACTTTTTTAAGAGTTCCTCTCGGTGCTGATGTGCTATGGGTAGCCTTCCTCTGCAAGTCCCTTGATTCTCAAACACAGTATGGGTTTTGTAGTCCCCTGCTTTCAGAAAGCAGGTAAGCCAGAGAATAGAGGCTTTATGAACACTGAAAGCTGTTGGGGGTCACCAAGGAAGCAGGAGACACCCCGCAACAAGAGCCCAACAGCTGCACCCTTGGAGCAGGGGCATGTGGGAACAGATGTTGTGAAATCTGTCCTCCCTGCCATTTGCTGCTGCCTGACAGGCAGAAGTCCAACAGGTGCTGGCACCCAACCCTGCTTTTTAGGGAGATTGGCTTCCCCATAGCTGGATGCCATTTCTGCAGTTGTCAAGGATGTGAATTGGGGCTGCCACCCCCCTCCCCTTTATTTAATTAGCCCTAGCAGCTGGTCACATGTGTTGCACAAGTGTTCATGCTGGATTTTTTTTTTTCAAACAAAGGGATATCTTTGGGGTTGTTTTTTTTCCTCCACAGACATCACTCTTTTCCTCTTGGTCCTCTCTTGTCTCCCTCAATCTAATCCAGAAGGGGGAGGAAATGGCTTCCTTTATTTTTATTTTTTTGCTTTTGGGCAGAAAGGAAGGAAGGAAAACTTCTTCCCAGCAAAGAGGCAGCAAAAAATATTGGCGGGGGGTGGTGGTGCTGCCTCTTGGACCAGCCTAGTGAGACCGTTGCTAAGTAACCCCACAAGATGCTACCCGATCGCCTTCGGAAGCAGGCAGGAAGTGGCAAGGTTGCTAGGCAACCAGCAAATGGCTCCTCTCCAGCCAACCGGCCTTCCAGGACGCCATTTTGTTTTGGAGCAAAGAGCCCAAAGCATGGTTAAAAGATTAAAAGGGAGGCCAGTTTGGGGGGGACACGAATAAAACAGGGATTGGGCTCTCCTTTTGAACCCTCCCACCCGGACAGAAGGCCTGCTCCTTGTGTGTGCAAAAACTGTGGTTTAAAATATGGATGTCAAGGTGCACATCTCCTGCGGAAACAACTAAGAAGCATCAAACTTTTAGAGTTGGGAGGCCGGTTGTCCTCCTCTCTCTCTCTCTCTTTTTTTGGGGGGGGGGATGGATCTTGATTTCTCCTTCCTGCTTCCCCCCACCTACAGGACGAAGCCCACCCACACGACGGTCAACTGCTGGTTTTGTAACCAGGACACCGTGGTGCCGTACGGGAACCGCAACTGCTGGGATTGCCCGAATTGTGAGCAGTACAACGGATTTGAAGAGGTGGGCTGGCCGGTGGTCCGGCTGGAAGGTCCCTGTTTGGGGGTCCTAGCGGATTGGGCTACTGGGTGTCTGCCAGCATCAACATTTCTGTTAAGATTTTTAATTAATCTCAACCTAGAAGCAACCTAGAGCTAAGGAGAAACTTCCTGGCAGTTAGAACAATTAACCAGTGGAACCACCTGCCTCCAGAAGCGGTGAATGCTCCAACACTGGAAGTTTTTAAGAAGAGACTGGACAGCCGTTTGTCCGAAATGGTGTAGGGTTTCCTGCCTGAGCAGGGGGTTGGACTAGATGACCTTCAAGGTCCCTTCCAGCTCTATTCTATTCTATTCTATTTCTATTATTATTTCTATTTCTATTCTCTCTTCTATATTCTATTCTATTCTTTCGTTTTTCACAAGAAAATGGTATAGGGTTTCCTGCCTGAGCAGGGGGTTGGACTAGATGACCTCCAAGGTCCCTTCCAGCTCTATTCTATTCTATTCTATTTATATTATTATTTCTATTTCTATTCTCTCTTCTATATTCTATTCTATTCTATTCTTTCGTTTTCCACAAGAAAATGGTATAGGGTTTCCTGCCTGAGCAGGGGGTTGGACTAGATGACCTCCAAGGTCCCTTCCAACTTTATTATTATTATTTTTATTATTGTTGTTGTTATTGTTATTATTATTATTATTAGTTTAATTGAGACAGGAGATAAATTAATTAATATGAGAGATTTCCCCCGTCCATAAAATTGATACCATTAAAGCAAACGTGGATTTCATATTGACCCTGATTAATTGAAAAGGGTGAATGAAATGTGGGGGGGGACACTTCCTCACCCCAATTGCACCAACCTATATTTAGGTTAGGTTTAATTATCCTGCCTTTTAGCCCCAAAGATCATTTTTATTGTGTGCCGTTGTGCCCACAGGGGAAAAAATGACAAAGGTTATTATCGTTGTTATTATTATCAAAGGCTCCCAAACCTAACGACAGCACGATAACAAACACTTTGCAGCCTAGATAATCGATGCGGAACGCCTAAAATTAAGCCTTAGGGAAGCTAAATTTTACAAAGCTTCCAGGTGATTTAGGGGTGAGTTGCAAATTTATCAACTGAAGACAGCAGCATGCAAGGAACAAGAGTCGAGGGGGGGAGAGGAAAACAAAACACAACACCCAACTCAGGCATTTGTTCATAAAAGGTGCAGAGGTTTTGAAGGCGATTAAAACGGATTTGTTAGAATCTTCCTTTTTTTTTTCTTTTTGTTTCCTCGTAAATTCCTCTTAGAATGGAGATTACAACAAGCCAATCCCAGCTCAATACATGGAGAATCTAAACCACGTGGTTTCTGGGGCGGGAGCCTTTTACGACCCCACGAAGCCTCAGCAATGGGTCAGCAGCCAGCTTCTCCTTTGTAAGAAGTGTAACAATCACCAGACCATGAAGATCAAGCAACTGGCGTCCTTCAGCCCCAGAGAAGAGGTAAGGGGGGACTGTGGGAGAGCAAACGACAGTCCCTTCCCTTTTACAAGTGACTTTGCTTCTGGCCTCAGTCTTCCTCATCTGTAAAGTGGGAGAGCATAGCTAGCACACATTTGTGTACAGCTACTTAAATAATGGGTGGGCTTCCCTGTTGTCCCCCCTACACTGTTGCACGCTCAAGGTGCCTAAGAAAATATATATATATATATGTCAACGCTGCTAACATCGGATGTTTTGCTTTGACAACAGTTAAGAGATGCAACCATTTTCTTCTTATGTTTTGCTTTTAGAGTTAGATGATGCTGAAGGGAGGAATGTGCATGAGAGTTTAGCTAGACCAGTGTTTCTCAACCTTGACAATTTTAAGGCATGTGGACTTCAACTCCCAGAATCCCACAGGCAGCAAGCTGGCTGTGGGATTCTGGGAGTT
>NW_015387528.1:647298-649715 GCF_001527695.2 Protobothrops mucrosquamatus | reverse complement strand
ATATATATATATATATATGTACCGAAGAGGGTTTAGTTTAACTGAATTTGCTCTGTCATTTTTCACCCACCTGCAGTAAGAGCATGGTAGGGCGACCCAGCTTACTAGTCTCCTAAACCAGGGGTCCCCAACCTATAGTCTGCAGCCCGGGACCGGGCCGTGGGCTCTTCGCCAATGGGCCGTGGAAATGGCTGGCCGGTGTGTGCACGTGTGGGTGAGCATTTCCTCCTCCACTTGAGCCAGCGCCTGCAGCCCTGTTTGCGCATGTGTGCGGGCACGAATGGGAATGCAAGCCTGGGCGGTTTGTGCGGCCTATTTGTGCATGCACGAACGGGCCGCTAGCTGCCATGGGGGGTGCGCACAGCACCAGCGTATGCTGCATGCGCGAACAGGGCTGCTAGTACCGCGCCAGCGTGTATGGTGCCGTACGCATATGCACACCAATTTTAAAACTGCTCTCCTTTCCTCCGGTCCTTGAGTCCGGAAAGATAAGAGACCTCTGTCCTAAAGAGACCCTATCAGATTTTTTTATTCTAATTTCTCTTTTTTGGGGGGCAGGGCAAATACGACGAAGAAATTGAGGTCTACAAACATCACTTGGAGCAGACCTATAAGCTTTGCCGGCCCTGCCAAGCTGCCGTGGAATATTATATCAAGCACCAGAACCGCCAACTTCGGGCCCTTCTCCTCCGGCACCATTTTAACAATCGGAAAAGTGACAAGACTTACATGCAGGTAGGAAGAAGGGTGGTCCCCATCTGGGCGCTTTCTTCTGGGACTGCAAAGGGCCCCCTTCGTTCGGGGCAGAGAAGAGGCTGAGCCCCCTTTTTAAAAAAAAAAAAAAAAAGGCAGGGGAGACATCCTGAGCTGGTTTATCCGACGAAAGGCTGTGTTTGTTGAGCTTAGTTTTTGAAAGCCAACAAGCTTGCGTGGCAACTGAAGTGTCAGGCACATTTAGAAAGTGTCCCCCCCCCCCAAGTTGCCCTTGCACTCTTGGGCTTTAAACCCAGGGAGGGGGTTTGAACCCCACCCTGATTGTAATCTTGAAGTATTTCACCTTTTCTTATTTGAGGGCCTCGGATTTCAGCTGCGCTCAGGCAGCTTGGGACTGAAGGGGCTGAAATCTTGGCAGTCCTGCTGGTGTGATTGTGGTGCTCCATTCTTTGCCATTCTGCTGGTGTGATTGTGGTGCTCCATTCTTTGCCATTCTGCTGGTGTGATTGTGGTGCTCCCTTCTTTCTCGGATGATCTTTTACACTAAGCTCTAGTCTTTTTTCCGGCTGTATGCTGGAAGGGACCTCGGAGGTCTTCTAGTCCAACCCCCTGCTCAAGGCAGGAGACTTTGTACCATCCTGGTCAGATGGTTGTTTATTTTTGAAAACATAACCCCAGATCTGTGGTATCTGAAGTTTCTTTTTTTCCCCGCAGAGCTTTTACGCCTCGGCTTCTGCAGGGAACACCACCCCATTACGCGTGATCCTTCTGCGGTTCCTGGCGTTCCTCAGTTGCGCGATTCTCGTGGTGATGGCCCTATATGGGTCAGGAGACCCATTTTTCTCAGGATCTGCTACATCGCCGGTTCCACCAAGCCCAGGTCTGTCGAGGAACAAGACCGGGCCACCGCCACCACCGCTGGTGACCCTGCCACGTAACGGCACCTTCCTGGAATCGATGGACTGGCAGGAGGCTATCCAGTCACTCTCAGCGCGGGCCATGGAGATCCTGGAACTTGCCTGGATCTACGGGAAGAACCACCAGATGGCCATGGTTGTGTTGGGGCTCTTCACTTGCATCCTGGCTATGTTGCTGGCAGGACGGATCAGGTACGATGAAGTGGCCCGTGCGAAGGACTTTGGGAAGCAGAGGAAGCCAACAAATTGTGATGCAAACACTTGAACCCTAGATCAGAGGTCCCCAACCTTTTGGGCATCAGGGACCGATTACATGGAGAAAGGTTTTTCCACGGACGGGAGGGTGCGTGGTTTTGTGTGCTGCCTGCATCCTGTGGATGGAGCTTTCCTTGTTTGTGCAGACCGGTTGTTAGCATGCCGCAGCCCGGTACTGGTCCACAGACCGGGGCTTGGGGACCCCTGCCCTAGATGTTGAAGGGATGCTTAAGTATCCTGCATTTTAGCCCCAAAGCTTCCCAAACAGAACTGCAGCACGATAACGAAACACTTACAGCCTAGATAATTGGTGTAGAGAAGCAAAAATTAAGCCTGATCTCCCTTCCTTTCGCCGCGCCCTCAAGACTTGGTTATTCCAGCTTGCAGGACTGGCCTAGGGTAATTTTTAGGGGGGTTTTAATTATATTTTAAATTCGACAAATATTTAATATTCTTTTTAATTAATTTTAAATTTGTATTGTTTTGTATGTATTTTAAATAGATTGTCAGCCGCCCTGAGTCCTACGGGAG
>NW_015387528.1:636672-647068 GCF_001527695.2 Protobothrops mucrosquamatus | reverse complement strand
CGCTCTTTCCGCCTTCCAGGCTCCGACGCATCGACGCCTTTGCGGCCTTCCTGTGGCTGCTGCTGATGGGCTTCCACTTGGTAGAGACGTATCTGCAGGTGGACATCCCCAGCTGGGTGGAGACCGCCAAGTTCGGCACCACCTCCCTGTGCTGCTTGGTGGGGTTCGCCGCCGCCGTGGCCACGCGGAAGCCCGGGGGCCAGTGGAGACCTCGGCCCCGAAGGTCAGAGCCTCGGCAGTGACTTTGGCGGGCGGGGTTGGGGGTTCAAGTGCCTGAAACGTCCACGCCTTCGAATTTCTCCCCGCTGCTTCGCCTTCGCTCTTCCCATCACAGCTTTTTCCTCCTCCCTCTTCTTCCGTACGTCCTCTTTGGCAGCTACCACGGGCTTCTCTCTCCATCGGCCCACACAAGGGCTGGCTCTGCTTCACTTCCACGGGGTTGGGAGGAGGCGGACAGTTGCGAGGATCCAATGTTTTGATTCCCTTTTCAGTCTTGTGGGTGGGGTGGGGAGCAGTTTTGGCTAGCGTGGCTGGGGTCTCTCCCTGAAAGCGAAGAAATACGTAGCTGAAATTAGCGGAAGGCAATTCATCACTTAAAAGGAAGCAATGCATAAATAATAAATAAAAGTGAGCAAAGAAGCCGGGCAAACATTTTTTTTTTTTATAAATTGACTTCACAGTTAAAACTGGATTGAACCTCGTTTGAATTTACACTCTTTGCATGCTCTAAGATGGGGCACGTTACGTTTGCACGGGGATGTTGGCGTTTGCTTTGATTTTTGGGTGCAGTGATTTTTTCTTCTTCTTCTTAATATTTTATGTTGTTTTTTTTCCACTTCTTAAACTGACATGTGGCCTTTGGGCACTTGGATAAAAGCAGCCTGCCAGCCACAAATAATTGATCCTTTCCCTTAACCGAGTACTCTTTTCTTTCTGACCTCTCTAACCTTCCTTTTCTCTCTTTTTTTTATATATATATAAAATAAATTCCCATCCAGGTTGACCAGATGCCGCCCTTAGCACCTCCCCTTCAAATAAAAATTTGAAATTATTAAAAAGTATCCTGGTTGCCGGGGGGGGGAGGGGAAGGACGGTTCTGCTGAACCCAAAACTTTTTTTTTTTGTGCATCTTTCTTTTAAAAACCTTTTTAAAAAGTTTTTTTAAAAGGGAGAGAGAGTGGTAGGCTGAAGGATTGGGAAAACATGAGCATGTCTGGTGGTTTTGCAAAAGAGAAATCCCCCCCCCCCTTTTTTTTTTTAACCTGACTCAACTTGGCTTGTTTTAAAGAAGCATGCCCGTCTTTTTAAAACCTTGGGCATGTTTGCGTTCGTGCATTTTTAACACCGTTTCTGCTTTTCCTTTTCATCTCTCTTCAAGGCAATTTGCAATTAGCTTCTCTTCTGCCTTTTTTCCAGTCGGACTACAGCTCCCATCAGTTGCCCACACAAGTGCGGTGGCTGATAGGAATTGTAATGCAACCTCTGGGGACTGGAGGGCTTTCCGCCCCCCCCCCCATCTCTTCTTCCTTTTTTTCAACCCTTCCTCCAATGCTGATTTTTAATCTTTTGCTTTAGTTTTAAAAAAGCCAGCCTCGTGAAAAAGGCAGGCAAGTCAGATCTTGGGAATCACGGATATAAGGATTATTTATTCTCTAATATTATAGCCAACTTATATTTAACCAGAGCAGATTATCTGTATACTCAGTTTTAATAAGCTTTGATTTCTTAACATTACAAAATCTGAACGGGTCCCACAAGCGAAATGCGGCTTTGTTTGCTCCGCTTGGACCTGGGACATAAAAATGTACTAATAAAGGAGAATATTTGTAGCACAGGGTTGACATGCTTCGTGCTCTCTGGGGCTTGCTTGTTTTCTTGCAGATGTTTCATTATCCAAACTAGGTAACAACATCCATGCTAGTCCAGTCCATTATCACTGATGATGTTACCTAGTTTGGGTCCTGAAACGTCTACAAGAAAACGAGCAAGCCCAGAGAGAGAACCACATAAAAATATGAATGTTTGGCTCTTTTCTATTCCTGAAAAGCTGACTTAAAAAAAGAGTCAAACCCAGTTATGATGGCTGCTTCAGCTTGGAAGCCTAGATGTGATAAATCTTACTTTTCTCTCTTGGAGCTGAGCTGGAGACGAGGAAGTAAAAGGATAACCGAGTTGGGAGGTTTTATTATATTATCTTTTGCCTCGTGTTTATTTCACCATGGGGAGCGAAATAGCCCAGCAATTTAGCCAAAGCTGATGAAATTCTCCTGGGACCGTTTTGCTTTTCATCCCCAGTTTTAAGCTGGATCATTCTGGTCTTAGGGCAAAATAGTTGGGTTCTAGTTTTCTTCTCGGCCGACCTATGAAACTCTAGGAAACGTTTCAGCCTGGGCATTTTGCGCTGTGTTCAGATAATTATGATGATTATAATGACTATTATTTAAATATTTTATCCTTGTGCCTGATTTGTTGCGTTAACACTAATTATTGAAAATAAAAGGCTCCTTGACCATAATTGCTTTTCCAGTTGACTTTTTTTTTTGGACTCTCATCGTTGACGGTGGCTAACGTCTGCCCTGATCATTGCGACGCTCTGCCTTCCCTCCTTGGCAACTGAGTTTTTAGGGGAAAAAAGAGACTTTTCTAAGGTGATCCCCAGCTTCCCAATTTCTGTCGGCAAAATGGTAGATAGGTTGAGCATCTTCCTTGGAGCTGAAGGATTGTGGTTGACTACTCAACCGGTGCTGCGTAGGTAAACATGGTGTAGAAAATCTTACACTTTACATGTTTATTTAGATTTACCTTTTGGTGTGTCTCTTGCTTTTCATGGCTTCCTATCGGGCTTCAGAAGAATTTTTACAGGGTTTTTTGGGTGACGCTTCTGAATTCCCAGCAGGGCTGTGAGGAATCTGTGCTTTTCCTGTAGCAGTTAGACTCCAGTCCCCATCATCCCTGCTCATTGATGACCTTTGGAGTCCAGCAGCCCTCAGAGGCCTCCAGAGTAGCTCAACTGGGACTGGGTTTTTTTTTTCCAAAAAGCAAAACTTGGGGTGCGTCGATACAAAATTGTGGCGTCCCCAGCGACAGAACATAGAACAACAGAGTTGGAAGGGACCTTGGAGGTCATCTAGTCCAAGTCCAAGTCTCTATACAATTCCTTAAAAGCCTCCAGTGATGGAGCACCCACAACTTCTGGTGGCAAGCAGTTCCACTGGTTAATTTTCCTCACTGTTAGGAAGTTTCTCCTTAATTCCAGGCTGCTTCTCTCCTTGATTAGTTTCCCTCCATTGTTTCTTGTCCTGCCTTGAGGCGATTTGGAGAATAGGCTGACCCCCCCCCCTCTTTGTGGCAGCCCCTCAAATATTGGAAGACTGCTATCCTGTCCCCCCTCATCCTTCTCTTCATTAAACTAGACATACCCAATTCCTGCAACCGTTCTTCATATATTTAAGCCTCCAGCCCCCTCATCATCTTTCTTGCTCTTCTCTGCCTTCTTTCCAGAGTCTCAACATCTTTTTTTTTTTAATGTTGTGGCGACCAAAACGAGACTCCCTATTCTAATTGCGGCCTTGCTATAAGACTTGGGTGAAGCGGTACAAATATTTTCCGCCATCTTGATTCTCTCAAGATGTCTGGAGAGTTTTCAAAATTAAAGGGCTGTGGGGAGTGTGTGTGTGTGTGTGTGTGAGTCCAGTGGCTCATTTTATGGCCTTTTCTGCCTGCCAGGCTGGAAACCCTGAACGATAAGCTTTTCAGCTCCAATTCTACTCGTGCTCCCAGTCCTCATGGCTTCTTGCCCTGCTTCGAAGGAAGAGGAGAGCAGGGAAGGTGGCTGAGGGGAAAAAAAGGCGGGAAAGTTTCTTTGGGCTGGGAGCATTTTTTCAAGATGTCCCCCCTCGCTGCTTCCTCCTTAGGATGGTTCAAAAAAAAGGGGGGGGTGCCAGTCTGCTCCTTCCTCTTCCTCTCTCAGCCTTCCTCTTCCTCACAGGTGCCACCCGGCGATGCCTTTGGTGCCCCCTCAGCGGCCTCCCTCCAAGGACCGGCTGGTGCCAGGCGCTGAGGTGACTCCCCCCCACCCCATTGATGGCGGGAAGCTTGTCCCCGCCCCTCCAGATGGGCTCAGCCAATGGCGAGGAGCCATGCAAATGTGCCCGGCCCTCAGCCTCCTGGGTAGTGCCCGGATGGAGAGACAAAGCTCTGAATGCATTAAAGGTTTTTTTTTTTTGTCCGTATTCTTTTTATTTTATTCCTTGAAAAGAGATGCTGGAGCGGATTGAAGGCTGGGCCTGTTTTCCTTGGTCCCACAGAGGGGAGGGGTCGTCTCTGCGTGTTTTCCTTCCCATTTTGTTCAGACACACACACACACACACACACACACACACACACACCCTATTGTGGGAAATGCTTTCCAGCCCCTGGAGAATCTCAGCTTCCCTTTAAAAATCTCTCACCTTTGAGGCGGAAAGAAAAAAATAAAACACCTTTATTTTGCAAAGGCTTTTCACCAAATGGCACGGGTTTGGCACGGCCTTTTGTGAGTTTTTCTTTTCTGTCTCTGTCTCTCTCTCATTCTCTTTCTCCCCCCCCCTTTCTTTCCCTTTCTCCTCTCTTTCTCCCCTCTCTCTTTCTCCTTCTCTCTTTCTCTCATCTCTCGCCCCTTTCTATCTCCCCTCTTTCTTTCTTTTTCTCGCTTTCCCCCTCCTTCTCTTTCTTTCTCTCTTCCCTTTCTATCTCCCCCCCTTTCTCTGTCTTTCTCTTTTGCTTTCTCCCCCTCCTTTCTTTTTCTCTCTCCCTCTCCCTTTCTCCTTCTCTTTCTCTCATCTCTCTCTCTCCCCCTCTTTCTCTGTCTTTCTCCTTTCTTTCTCTCTCTCCCCCTCACTTTCTCTTTCTCTCCCCTTTCTATCTCCCCTCTCTCTCTCTTTCTTTTTCTCGTTTCCCCTTCTTTCTTTCTCTCCCCGCTTTCTCTCTCTTCCCTTTCTATCTCCCCCTTCTCTGTCTTTCTCTTTTGCTTTCTCCCCCTCCTTTCTCCTTTCTCTCCCCCTCTCGCTTTCTCCTTCTCTTTCTCTCTTCTTTCTCTCCCCTTTCTATCTCGCCCCCTTTCTGTCTTTCTTTCTTGCTTTCTCCCCTCCTTTCTCCTTTCTTTCTCTCCCCCCTCTTTCTCCTTCTTTCTCTCCTCTCTTTCCCCTTTCTATCTTTCCCCTCTTTTTCGCTTTCTCTCCTTTCTTTCTTTCTTTCTTTCTTTCTTTCTTTCTTTCTTTCTCCTCTTTCTCTCCTCTCTCCCCTTCTCTCTCCCACTTCTCTCTCTCTTTCTCTGTCTTTCCCTCTCTGTCTCTTCCAAACCCCATCCTCTGTTCTCACTGCCATTTCAGCCACACCTTTTTTCTGCCTTTTGTTTTCGCACCGCAAAAAATCAGCTGTTTTTCATTTCCTGAACAAGGCGCATGGCATTTCGGTAAGAGAAAAAAAAAACCGCACACTTCCCTATTCCTGCTTTTTGGATAAGATGCGTATCTGTTAGCCGGAAAAGGTCGTTTTTCAAATTCACAAGCTCCAGTGCCACCTCCGACAATTGTGCTGGTATATTTTTCTCACCACCACGGGGGCAGATGAACGGCTTTGAAATTCATACATTTTGTCGAGTGCAGAAGGGTGTAAATCAAATAAATCAGCGAATTGTAATTCAGTGCTTGTAAGGTTTGTGCAGGACTGCAGCTGGTCCCCAAATGCTTTAGGTTCTTTTCCTCCATCTGTGCAACTTTTAAGATGTGTGGACTTCAACTCCCAGAGTTCCCTAGTTGCTCAGGTTGAGAAATAACATATCTAGGACAAAATGCATCCTGCTCCATCTTTTCAGGATTCGGCCCAAGTACAGAAAGAGTAAGAATCATTTGCAATTGTATTTATCAAATTTATACAGCCCCCCTCCGACATCTCAGAAAAAAAATGACTGCTGGGCAGCATACAGCACTGAATTAACACAATAAAGATATAAAAAACAGTTGTTATTAAAATATAAACAAAACCACAAGCTGCAAGAGAGAATGATTGTTTACGGAGATTATGTAAATAAATAGAGGAGGAACGCGATAAAAATGTCTCGGAACCAGACCATTGTCAAAGTCTATTTGCTGCTGAAAACAAAACTTTATTTTAGTTTATTGACCTGATCAAAAATTAGGCCATAAATACAGAAAGGGGGGGAAACATTCAAAGCTTTTGCACAAGACGGGGTGAACGGTTGCAAGCCACCTTGTGATGTTGTGTGTATGTGTCTCGTTTGCAGGTTTTCCTCAGGAGACCCGGTGGCCATGTTCCCCAGCAGTGCTGAGTTCAGCTTTGCCTATCCTTCTGCTCCCCTTCCTTTCGCCCCCACTCCTCCCAGTATCCTCCAGTTGAACCAGCGGCTCTTCTGCTCCCCCCGTCGGACGTCGTCCTCATCTCTTCCTGGACGACTGAATCGGGCCCTTTCACTCGGCACCATTCCTTCCCTGGCCCGGACTGGTAAGCTGTGCCTCTTTCCCTGCTTTGGCTGGTAGTTGTTTTTGGTGGCCTTTCCAAGTTTCTAGTCCTTTGTGTGTTTGGCCTCGCTGAAGACACCACAGCTGGTTTTCCTTGCAGAAGTATGCTTTTCCTCTAATATTTACTGTGCCGTTGTAAATAGTTTGTTATTTAAAGTTTTCCTTATTTTGGATGATTATACTGTTTTTTAAAATATTTTAAATGCAAGGTGTTTTTGCCCTCGGAAAGTAAATAATAAAATAAATCTGGTATTTTACCTTAACACACAGGCTCGTGCATCATCACAGTGAAAATGAATTTAAGCGTCAGATTTTTGAACTGTTGAGTTGCCTAAGCCGTCTGTGAGGGCTGCATTAAGCGTCTTATTTTAATGATCTCTGCAGTAAGAGTCCGTGATAGATTAACATCCTTCTCCAGGCCTGACAAAGGAAGCTTTGAACTTTTCACGTCTGTGAAAATTGACAGCCAAGCGTGTTGGGAAATTTTAATTTATTTTATTTTTTTCTGGCACCCCGAACATGCTTCAAAAAATAAACTCAAAAATCAGCAAAGGGGTTTTTGGGGAGGTTTTAATTCCCTTGGTGGGTTTGCCTCTATGCTTGTCTAATCATTTCTGATCGTTGTCAAACCAGCCGCTGTGGCAGAAGGGTTTTGAAGTCTGCTGGGGAGGATGGTCTTCCTGTTCTTTCTGACCCTTGCCAACTGGGTCTAAATGGAGCTTTTGAGCTGTTCTTTAAAGCCGATTATACAGATTCAGAGAGGGGGAAAGTGCTCGGAGTGGAGAGCTAAAGTAGAGCTTCTTTGTTCAAAGGCAGTCTACCTTAGTGCTGGAGAACTATGGGAAGGGGGAATGTCCCTGCTGGCATGCTTTGTTTCACCTGGGTCCGATCCAGCCAAAGATTTCCCCGTCGCAAGGCTCAAAAAACCCTCCGCTTGGGGGGCAGGGGGAGGGTCTCCAGCTTCTGATCTGATAGATCAGACGTATCAGATTTTGCCATACGTCTGATCTGATAGATCAGACGTATCAGATTTTGCCATCTTCGCCGTTCCCCTCTCTGTTGTGGGTCCTTGTGTACTTTTGCCACCTTTGTGCACGTAATAACTTGGCTGCAGTTAGCGTATGCATACACGGTTCCCTTTCCAATTGGGTATCCACCCATCCTGGTCAAAATGTTGGATGAATAATTGACTTAATTTAAAAAAATAAAATAAAAATCAACATGAACGTTAATATTAACTTTTGCTTCCTTTGTTGAGATTCAGGCTACCTGTTCAGCGGAAGCCGCCCGCCCTCGCAGGCCTCCTGCCCCAAGGACTGGGCAGCATCAGGTGAGCAGAAGGCGGGGGTCCCCCCCCCTCTTCCACGCACCCCGTTTGGACGAGCTTCCTTTTTGCTCTTGCCACATCTGCAATCCAGATGTTAGCCTGGGTAGCCTCTAGAATCAGGCCTGGTAGGTCTGCCCTCCAGGCGTACATCAGCCAAGATGGGCCATCCGCCCCCCATTAGTTGTGGGGTGATGGGTGAGAACACAGATGGATTGGGGGGGCTCTGCCCTGCTCTCTGCCCCCCCCCCAAAGCTCCTGAGCCCACATATTTCTCAAAACAATGAATGGAGCTGATTTTAACCCCATTTTTCTTGGCTTCTTTCCGGCCTGCCCCCCCAGAATATTTCTCGGTCCTCTCCGGAAGCTGCGTGCCGTCTCCGGCACCCTCGCCGGCACCGTCGGTGACCGGCTCGATGGCGTCCAGCTCCAGTTCTTTGCGGTTCCGCCGGCCTCTGATCAGCCCCGCCCGGCTGAACCTGAAAGGACAACAGCTGCAGCTCTTTATGGGACAAAGCAAATTCCATCGGGGGGAAGATTTCGCCCCCTTGGAAAACGGCCCCTTTGCTCCGGATCGGTCAGTCTTTCCCAAAATGCACTTCGGGGAGCTGAGCTCACCAGGTACGCACCGTTTGGAAACCTTGGAAAGAAGCCGTTTCAAATGTTGGACAGTCTCCAAGGGCAGTCCCGTGGGTCCAGCATGGCAGTAGTCTAGCCTTCGGTGGGTGCAATTATGGACCATACTGGCCAGTGCATCTCAAACCCATCTGGACTTTTTGGAGAAGGGCGCGGGGCTCAAAAATTGATTGTCCCCCTCCCCGCAAACCAGATCTAGGGTGATTTAGAGAGCTAATTTGGTTTGTCCACAGCTGGGTGAGAATTTCAGGAAGTAGAGTTGAGCGTAAGGATTTAAAAACAAAAAAAAAAGTCTTGGCCCTTGGAAACGTCAGCTTTTGGCTGTCCCGCAGATGTGACCGCTGTGGTCGAAGGCAGCAGCGTCTCCACCGAGGATTCAGGGAAAAAGCGAGACAATTCGTCACACTCGTCAAACTGTGTGGTCGACACCACGACGAAAGAAGAACCTTCGGGCTGGAAGGGTGAGTTCACCGTTTCTTAAGCTCCCGTTGTTGCACAGCGTGGCGTTAGCCCGGTGGCCAGTAGGCCACCTCCCGGGGTGGGCCGTGGCCCACAGGTTGGGGACCCTGGACTAGAAGACCTCTAAGATCCCTCCCAGCTGTGTTATTCCGTCAGCATTTCCTGAAACGCTGCTTTTGAAAATCCAAAGGGGGGCCTAAATACTTACCTTCTCGTGGGTTCCTTCCTTCCTTCCTTCCTTCCTTCCTTCCTTCCTTCCTTCCTTCCTTCCTTCCTTCCTTCCTTCCTTCCTTCCTTCCTTCCTTCCTTCCTTCCTTCCTTCCTTCCTTCCTTCCTCTCTAGGATGCTTTGGGAATCTGCTTCTCCGAGGTCTCCTGGCCCTCAGCCTGACGGCCAACGCCATCTTCACCTCCGCCTACCTCTACCAAACATTGCGATGAGCCTCAGCCCCCCCACCCCCCCCAAAACTGGGGAGTTCCCCATTTTCCTCGTCCTGGAGATCGCGAGGTTGCAGAAGAGACTCGGACATCACAAGGACCTTCGCCGCCACCTAGCCGTGTCCTGCAGGCAGCGGGATCCGGTCTGTTTCTCCGCCGTTGCTGCCCTGATATTCCTTGCCTGCTTCTCCGCCAATCTGAGGTAGTCCTGGTGGAATCGGGAAGCGCTCTTGACTTTTTTTGCCCTGGTTTTCCTTGATTTGTACAGAATGTGGGAGGAACCAAAAAATGGACTTTGGAAGGCGAAGGCCAGGCGTTGCGTTCTGCCCTTCAGCCACCTTGCTTCAGTCGCAAACCTTGAATGGTGGTTAGATTCTGGCTTACGGAGAAAACGTAAGAACTTTGGGAGAGTCTTTCTCTCCGTCCTCTTTAGTCTTCCAGGCCCCAGCCCTTTTTTTTCTAATCTCTGTGTGGCTGAGGGGAAAAAACCCAGTCTTTTGTGTTGCTGGATAGTTTGCTGACTTCCAGCATCCGGTCAGTTTCACTGCTTTTCAAGTCAAATGCGTCTGGGATGTTTGGGGTAAGTCTCTGTTACTGTATGTGTGTTTGTTCTTAATTTATTAATTGTCAGGGCCAGGAAGACAGATAGCTTCATGCAGGCCAAAATGGGTCGGGGGGCTGCATCGGGGACATCTTTTATCAGCCTCGGGGGAGACCTGGGCAAAATAAAGTGGGGTTTTTTTTCCCCCCCATGCTAAAGTGGCCCAAATCTGTACTAAGTTTGCAGATGACATCCTGCTTTTTCCCCAAACCAGAAACCTGCTCTTTCAATTGGGCGTTTGACTCTTTGCATCTGGATGTTCTGTACTTCAGCAGCAGGAGACACCCTGCATGTAGAAAACTAGCAGATCAGGGCGAAAGGTGGACCCAGATGTGGGTTTTTTTCTTCCTTTTTAAACCAGAGAAGAATTTTTCCTCATTGTGAGGTTGAGCTGAGCTTCAGGTTGGTCACCTCTGCCTGC
>NW_015387528.1:598730-636572 GCF_001527695.2 Protobothrops mucrosquamatus | reverse complement strand
GGGGGGGGGGGGGGGGGAAACATGACAGATCAAAACAAGAGGCCTGTAGTTTTTGGTGCTAGGAGACACTTATTAAAATCACACTTGGTGCACAGTGTTCCTTTATCACAGTGTTAAGTACCGAGTGTCTTAATGGTTATTCCTTTTCAAACTTTTTTTTCTCTTAAACTTCAGAATGATAGGAAAAAAAAAACATGAGAAAGCCGGTTTTTTTAAATGTATATTTCATGTTGGTTTGGTTTTGCCTACGTCTGTCTCCGTTTTTTCCTTTTCTCATGGGGAATAAATAGTTGTCTAAAATGTTTGGCAACTGAAAAGGAATTTTTTCCCCCCAAATTAACCACATTTCTGTAGAAGCAATCCCTCTCTCCCTGTCTCTTTGTATCTTTTGTTATACACAAAGACGCACACCTAAATACCGCAGTACTCCATGAGGACTAGCTTCTTGCTGAATGTACAAGAATGATCAAATACACTGTGTCCTGCGAGGCTTGAATTTTTACAATGGGTGGGAATGCCACTGAACGCCATTTTAAGAAAACGGGATCTTTTATTTCATTTTCTACTTAAGGAGGCTGGAGAGAATCTGCCTCTCATTGGTTTGTTTAAGAATTCATGCCCAAGGAGAAGGGTGTTTTTTCCCCCCCTCTGTTTTGTTTCCTCTTTTGAGATGTTTTATGTTCTGCGTTTCGAAAGATTATTTTTCTTTATAAAACGGTAAGAATAAAGGTGATGTTGGATCTTGAGTTTCTTGGGTTTTGCATCATATAGACAGGGAGGGAGGTGTAGAAGAAGCAAAGAGTTTCAAGGTAAGATCCATTTGCTAAACAGAAATGACATTTTGCAACCTGGTGCCCCCCACCAAGGCCTATAATTCTGGCAGATGGAATGTTGCATTTTTTTCCCAAGAGGGTAAAAGGATCAACTGCCCAAATTATATTACCCCAGTGCAAATGTGACCCAAAGTTGACATTAAAGTATATCTTAACGCTGTCCTGTAAGAATTCATACGGCCCTTGTTTCTGTACAAAAGTGGAGAAAATTTTTAACCGTTCAAAGTTGCTTGTGCTC
This sequence comes from Protobothrops mucrosquamatus, assembly GCF_001527695.2. Taxonomy (NCBI): domain Eukaryota; kingdom Metazoa; phylum Chordata; class Lepidosauria; order Squamata; family Viperidae; genus Protobothrops; species Protobothrops mucrosquamatus. The sequence continues at coordinate 635,501 of NW_015387528.1, read as the reverse complement.
TGATGTGCATAATCACACTTTAAAAAAAAAAAAGGAATATTAAAAAAGGGAAGAATTGAAAAAAGAATCTGTTAGGAAAGTGTGTCCTCTAGTGGAGACAGTGTGCCATTGCACCCCACAAAAGAAAGCAAAGAATTTGTTCGCGTTCGGTTCAGTTTAATTTGAAACGACGTTTCCCAAACAACGTGCAAAGCAATAACAACTGGCCTTCCGTGGCAATATTAACTATTTTTCCTCGTGCATCTCTCTCGGTCTGACATTAAATCCAATTTTAAAAACTTCTCTTTGGGGGAACGATATGACCAAAGGTATCCACAAGGGGGCAGACTTTCCGACCACAGATTTGCGCATCCTTTTGAAGAGGCAATTTTAAATTTGTAGTTTTAATTTTGTAGTTTTTAATCCTTGGATTGTTGTGTGTTTTTTACCGCCACTTTTCCCCTCCCCCTCAAACTTGCTAAGCTTAAGAAATTCAGGATGCCCTTGTAACCTAAGGATAATATAATATGGATTGATAATTTTTTTTATTCATTCCCATCATAAAATCTTATGCTTTCCAATTGATTGCCCGTCCCGTCTGGGGACTAAGATTCCCATAATCTCTCCTGAAAGTTTAATGAAGATTAGGAAAACATGAAGGCGTTGCCTGTAAGAGATATCAGATGGCTAAGCAAGTTGCAAACTATCTTGGTCAAAATGCATCTGATTTAAAAGTGTCAACGTCCAATAAACCAAGATGAGTTGGGACCTTTGTGCCAAGGCTGGCAGCGGTTGGTGTTAGGGCGCTGGTGTAAATCCTCTTTATGCTGAATTATTGCAAATACTGCAGGAGCCGAAGAGGCTTCGCAATGTAACACGCAAAGGAAATTATACTAAACGCGCCAGGCAGAGCTTGCAAAGTTACACATTTCGCATTTCTCCTCCAAAACGGTGGCCGTTTTGGAGATGAGTTGCAAACAGGAGTAAATTAGAGCATAGGCAGGGTTGCAGCTCCGCTCGCTCCTTCAACTCTTGATCCTTTATTTTATTCAATTTATATAACGCATCTCACCGAAGCTCGAATAGAATAGAAATATAAGAACACATCGAAGTATAAAAAACGGCGCATGCAACTCTAAAAGATCCCTTGCAATAACTATCCGAAGAAAAGCCAAATGCAGGGAGAACAAGAATTCCCAACCCCCTCTCAAATGTGGGGCTACATTTGTTACATCTCTCCGGAGAGTTACATCTCCCGGTGACCCGTCTCTGAACCGCGGGGCGCAGAGGTCAGCGCAGGGGCGCAGAAGCGCACCGGGCTGCCGAGGAGCTGGGCGCAGCTTGCTAAGCCGCGATCGCCCCCCGAAGCCCAGCAAAGCGCCCCGAAACTGGAGCCCTTACACTCCTCCGGGGGCTCCCCGTGCCCTTGCCTGGCCGGGACCCCCGACTCCCCCAAAGCGGAGAGAGGCGGGCAAGGAGAGGCGGGCGCGCGGCCTCTCCAAAGGCGCACTTTGGAGAGCCTCTCCAAGCGCTGCGCCCCGCACTTGGCTAGCTCGGGCGAGGGGCGATCCGGGGAGACGGCCACGGAGGAGGAGGAGGAGGAGAAGGCGGCTTCGAGCGCCCCGAAGCCCCCGTACTCCTACGTGGTCCTGATCGCCATGGCCATCGAGGCCAGCCCGGGCCGGCGCCTGCCTTTGCGCGCCATCTATCAGTACATCGCCGGCCGCTTTCCCTACTACCGGCTGGGCCAGCGCGGCTGGCAGAACAGCGTGCGCCACAACCTGAGCCTGCACGAGTGCTTCGTCAAGGTGCCCCGCGTGGGCGCCCCGCGCAAGGGCAGCGACTGGACGCTGGATCCGGCTTTCCGAGGCATGTTCGAGCCGGGCAAGTACCGGCGGCGGAGACGCGCCCGGAGACCCCAGCAGCCCCGGACCGCTCCTCCACCTTCCCCGCCTCGCGTGGGAGCCCCGGAGCCGCCCGTCCAGCGTTCCTGCGCCCCGGCTGGATGCCTCTGGGCCCCCGCGGCGGTGGGGCAGCCCCCCTCGCACCCGATCGGCCACCGCCCGCCGGGAATCGTCCCCCTGGGCGGCTACGAGCCCTGTCCCCTCTTTTGGCTGCCCGGCGGGGTGGGTCCCCCGCAGCCGCTCCTCCTGCACTCCTCCTGCGCTCCGGGCCCTTCCCTCCCGGCTCTCTCCGACCTGCCTTTCTTCCCTTATTGGAGCTGGCAGGAGTCGGGCTACTCCCTGCTGGAGCTGAAATGAAGATTCCCTGCAGAGAAAAAGGAGAAGGAAGAGAGAGAGAAGAATTAGAAGCTGGATGTTTGCGTCTCAAGGTTCTAGTCCTGTGCGAGGACAGCTCCCCACGGCTTCTGATTTTTCGAGTTTTCTTTTCAAGGGGGCCAGCTGCCTTCTCTTTCCGACTCCTTTAAGGACAAAGGGGTTTCAACCCAAAGGGCTTCTCAACTCTTAAGATCCAGGAGGCCAACTTATGGACTTCAGCTCTGCTCCGGTGCTCTCTACGCACAGCTTCAACGTGATCACAATTAGGCGGCACTGGGTTCAAATTCCCATTCTGCTGAAGTTCCTCTGCAAAGCCCAGTTTCTTTTAAAGCTGGTTTTAGAAAGAGAGAGAGAGAGATCTGCACTCTGAGTTTGTTTCTTCACAGTGGCAGCTAAATTGGTAAACTACAACTTCCAACGTGCCACGGTGTGAGTTAAGTTCCTTGTGCAGCCCTGATTGTAGATCAGCAGTACTTGGGGGGGGGGCAGGATGCAGATGGAGACACCCCAATAGGCCAATGCAGCCAATTGTTTGCAAGACACACACCCAAAAACACACACCCCTCCAAAAAAAGTCACCGGGTTTGGAATGAGGAATTTCACCACTGATACAAATTCTGGCACCCGTAGAGGTTAAAACCGGCAAAGTTTTATAACTCCTGTGAGATTTTTATTTTTATTTTTTTGTGAATGTTGCTTTTAAGTTGGGGAAGTCCTTATTTATTTATTTTAATTTAGAAGCATTTGAATTATTCGTAGAGGAAGAAGTCAATGACCCTCGCCTGATGCGCAAAGAATTTCTGCTGCAATTTTGCAGGTGATTGTCAGCAGGATTATTACAACTCAGCAAATGCTGGTTAAAAAAAATAATAATCCATTTTTGAAAAATGTCTAGGCTGAATTGTAGCGAAATAAAATCCAGAGAAATTGGGGAGGTGGCCAGCTCTGAAAAGCCAAACTGAAGGAAATGAGCTGTAGCTTCCGTTATTTTTTTTTTCATTTAAAGTTATTTAAATGGAAAAAAAAGTTGTAGTCCCCCCCCATGTGTAGGAGCCAGGAGGGCTTAAACCTTTAACACCCCCTCGACTTGTTCTGTAAAACCTATTCATTAATTGTATTTAGAAAAAGGAAGTTAACACAGCATTCATTATATCCCATCAAATCCCTTGTTTGAAAGCTTACAAATCTTAGTTTAAAAAGGATTTGCCAGAAGTTTCTATTGTGGATTGAGTGCAAAATGTTTATGGCTGCCATATTTTGATTTTCTTCCAGGTTTGTGATGCGTAATGGCGCAGCTTTTGTTCTTTTTGTTGTTTGTGGGATAAACATAGTTCAACAGTTCACAGCTTTCTGTTTATAGAAGTGTTTGACAGTTGCAATACGAGAATACGAGAAGTGAAAAAAAACAAATTTTGACAGATCTGGGAAACTGAAAAACTGGGCAGGGGAAAGGGTGGGGTTTTTTTTGTTTTTTTTGAAGAGAAGCTGAATTTTCCCGCTTCTGAATGAAGATCAAAGATAAGAATAAAAATTCAGACTTTCGCTGATAAAGTTTCACGCCATCTTGTAACACTGCTATTTTTTTTTTATAATTCCTCTCTTTAAATTTCTAGTAAATTAGCAAACCACAGCGTGAAAAAAAAATGATGCATTTAGTATTTGTTATCTCCATTGGGACCATTGTTATTTTAATATTTTTAATACTGCAAGGGCAGCACGGAGCCTTTTAATTTGTAGTGAAAAGAATGTATTTTTTGCTATCCGGAGTTTTATACAAGTGTATGAAAATAGGACGGGCAAGTTGAAAAGAGGAAGATATAACCTGTTATTCAGTCTCTTGCGAGTTAAAAATATATTTCAAATGTTACTGCTGTTTGTTGAAAACACGAGAGCTTGTTTTTTTTTATAATAATAATAAAGTTTTGATTGCATTAAGTCTCTGAACCCTGTTTGATTACTTTTTAGTTACTTAGGATAAATTTGTACTGTGTTTATTTGTAGATTTGTATTTTTAATACAATATTTTTAATTTTTAACCTCTTGACTCTTGTTACGGTATTATTCAGCCTTCCACCCTCACCAACCAATAAACATGCACGTTGTAAAAAGTAAAACAATTTTTACTAACTTATTTGGGCTTTTCTTACCCTTTAAGTATTTTTTTCTCACTGGCAAGCATGAGAGTTGGGGTTTCCTTATACCTGTTTGCATTTCTTTCAAACAGTGCAAACAAACAGCATTTACCGCTAAATGCCAGTTTCACTTTTATAATATACCTGAGCAATTTCTAGAGAGATATATATATGGGGGAGTCCAATGTATTTTTCATGTTTGGTCTGTAGCCTCCACTAGGTGGTGCTGTTGAACGGTTAAATCCCCAGGGGGTCTTACTCTAGTGTCCTGAGGCCATCCTAGTGGGGGATTATGGGAACGGTAGTACTTCTGGCAGGGGCAGGTGGAAAGAACTTTTAACGGTTCAGATATCCTCATTCACAAATCAGGTTCAACTGAAAGTTAAACCAACGTAAAGGAGATCATTTTACCAATGGAACTCCTTGCTGCAGGATTTATATTGTCTTTTTTTTAAAAAAGCCTTAAATTATAACACGAACCTGCCTTTCACACTTCCAGTCCTCACATCTGCCCAGTCCAGAAAATGAATTGCAGTGATCCAAAGTGGACTAATCACATCTTGAGCTGTCTCTGCTCTCTTGGTTGCCTTCCGTGAGCTTTCGATCCTGAGGACTAGGAACTTGAAAAGCAGGTGCTTTTTTTTTTTTAAAAAAATAAGATTTTCAGGGTACCAAAATGGCTGGTGGGGATGTGGGTGTGCCTGATTGGGGAAAAAAAAAAAGCTTTGTAGTATTGGGGTAAAAAACATTTAACGGTGGCTGACATTCAGAATGAACCTTGTAAATTGTCCGAAAATGACATTTCTGTTCTGGTTGCTGATGGATTTCCCCTTGGCTGTTTTCAACTTTCCCAGCACTGAGATACATTTATTCTCCTGGAGAAACTCTGCGGTCGTATTAAGATATGTGGGTTGAAAAGACAAGACTGTTCTGTTTTTTTTTTTGTTCTCTTTTCCCTTTCCCCTCCTGCATTTTTTATCTGACTTTCTTTAAAAATAAGAAGAAGAAGAAAAAAAGAAGTGCGAACTTCTCCAGATCAAGAAATCGTAATACAGAAGTGGGGATAAAGAAAAAAAAGGAGATAAGCAGCTACTTCTTCTTTTGAAGAAGAAGAAAAAAGTTCCCATGTAGATTAATCAATTGCAGAAAAAAAATTAAAAAACAATGTTTGGAGTGATGGCTGCTTGCACCAGCAACGGGGTTCCTTGGCTCCTTAGGCCTGTATCACTTTTCGCTCTCCCCATCCCAGTCAAACATTTCCAAAATAATAACGACAATAACAACATACAAAGACCTGCAAATAGAAACTTCCACAAATAAGAACTTATTCTCCAAAGCACCTGAAGGCAGGACAAGAAACAACGGATGGAAACTAATCCAGGAGAGAAGCAACCTGGAATTAAGGAGACATTTCCTGACAGTGAGGACAATTAAGATGCCTCCAGCATCTTGTGGGTGCTCCATTGCACCCTGGAAGAGTCTGAACAATCACTGTCTGAAATGGTGTAGGCCGGGTCTCCTGCTTTGATGGGAGGGGTTGGACTAGAAGACCTCCAAGGTCCCTATCAACTCTGTTATTCTGAAATAGAACGACTGTGGCAAAAGAAAGCAAAGGTAGCACCGATGCCTTGGGTACAACAATCCCAAAACAACTAGAGCACCAGGTGAACACGTTCGGCATTGACAAATTTGCTACCAGTCAATTGCCAAAAGCAGCTTACATCCTGTAACAATACCTCTATGAAACATCAATCCTAGCCTATCCTAGAACCTTGGGAAAAACTCGCTAAGTGGATAAAAAATGCCAAATCCTTATCCTTACGACTACCTATCTATCCTGATCTTATGACTCTAACTTTGTTGCTTGTATCGTACAATTTATATCGCTTTATTTAGCATCCTAGTGTGACTTATATTGTTTGCTTAGCTAATATGCTACGACCATCACTAAGTGTTGCATCCTACGACTTACGATAAATGTCTTTTTACGTTATGATCATGATTGATCCCTATTGCTTGCATGTACACTGAGAGCTTACGCACCGGAGACAAATTCCATGTTGTGACCAACCACACTTGGCCAATAAAGAATTTCTATACTATTCTATTCTAAATCCAGTCTGGATCTCTCTGGCTGATTACTACGCATTGTAGTAATTTGCTAAAAGTGGATTTTTTTGCCCCTTTCAAAGATGCCCAAGAAACCACTAAAGGGTGAAAACAGAGCATCAATTTAGCTTGAGCCACAAGAAATGGCTGTCGGGCTCCAGATCCAGCTTCTTCATCCAGTCCCATTATTTTGCCATCAACCAGGGTCATTTCATGGGCTCATCCCAGGCCATTAGCTAAGGGCTACCTGTGAAATCTGGCCTGGGATCCCCCCTAAAGTCTTTAGTGGTTCCGCACTGCCAGTGTTGTGTTATTCAAGAGCTTCATTGCGTTAGCAACCTCTTCCTGTGAGTATTTCTGGGCACACACCGGTGTCTCTGGGGTTTCTGTAGACCCCAAAACTGGGTGCTGCAGCTGGTGGAGGAAAAAAAATAATAACTTGCTAACCTGTTGAAAGAGCCACGCTTCCTGTTTGTCTTGTGGCTGCTTCAAAGGTGACTTTTTAAGACATTTTATTCATTGTCGCCAATGCCCACTTGTGGCCTGGAAAGGCGCCAAAAGGAACTTGAATAGTTGGGCTGTTCCTCTTTTTAAAAAATAAAAATAAAATAAAATTCCAAATTGGCAGTAATTGTTATAAATTGTCCAACAAAAAATTGTCCCCTCAAAAACAGAGGTCGGTTGCAATAAATTAAATCCAAATGATGGCAATGAAGACATTTTCCATTTTCTTAAACAAAACAAAAAAAATCCCCTTTTTTCAAAGTTGGGGATGCTAGGCTGCTGATCTGATGGTTTGTCTATTTTTATCGCCCAACGGGGGCCTGTGGCTAGATTAAAAAGTCCGTGCCAGTCTTTGGAGAGCCACTGAAAGGAGCAAGTTGATCAAAACGGCTCCTTGAAAGAGCAAAACGGTTTAAAGAGCTGGGATTCAGTGGCAAAATAAAAAATAAAAATAAAAAAACGTCCCAGTCAAATTGGATCAATTTAAATTAAGATGGATTGGTTTTTGAAATAAGTGTTGCCCAATTTTGCTTAACGCTCCCATTTTTAAAAAAACAAAACACGGAAAAATTGCTGGCTTTCTGAACTTCTTAGAAGACTTCTCGGCTTCCTGCCAATTTCATTTCATCTGCGTCCCCCCCACCCCCAGGGCTTCTGTGCTTATCTTTGCAACCTAATCTTAGAGACCCGCCTTTATTTATTTTGCCACCCCGGAGGACTAGAAACTTATTTATGTTTAGCAATTCTGGGAAAATTGCAACATACCGGTAAGCCTTGTTTGGGAAGCCTGCTAGTTGAATTGCCCTGAAGTTCTTCCTTCTCCTTTGCATCATGGGTGTGTAGAAGATGGGCATGCTATAAAATCTGATTGGATAAGTAAGCCTGCTGCATAGAAAAGTAATTTTGGGAAAGGGCAAACCTGAATTAATTAGGAAGGTCAAAGGGTTCAAAGGAAGAAACTTGGTTGATTCCAGGTTCCCTTGATTATTATTTTTTTTATGAGGTCCAACATAAATATTATTCAGGCAATTGTTGGTAGCTAGTGGCAAAAGTCACTCTGCAAGTCACCAATTTTATTAAAAAGGCTAGATGGCTGGAGAATTTAAATTAGTATGAAGTGCGGGGGAGGGGGGGGAGAGAAACAATCCCAGGAGAAAACAAGTTGGTTGCAGATGGCCTGCAAAACAAACCAGATTCCAAGTCCCTTATCAATGATCAATTATCCTGGGTTAAAAAAAAAAACCCCAGTGTGTTTGTTTGAGATGAGAAATTCACTGTGGCTGATCTGAGAGTTTAAAAAAAGAAGTTACTGTAAAAGAAAAGCAGAACTCTAGTAAGCTGTAGGTTTCAAAAACAATACGTGGTGAGATTACCCATTCTGGAAAAAAAACATCAGAAAAATCCTTTCTTTCTTTCTTTTTCTCTTTTCTTTCTTTCTCTTCTCCTTTCTTTCTTTCTCTTTCTTTCTTTTTCTCTTTTCTTTCTTTTGTTTCTTCTTTTTCTCTTTCTTTAATCTTCCTTCTTTCAATTTTTTCTTCCTTCCCTCTTTTCTTTGCCTTTTCTTAATTTTCCTTCTTTCTATTTTTTTTCTTTCTTCCCCTTCTTTTTTCTTTCCTCCCTTCTTTTTCTCTTCTTTCTTTCTTAATTTTCCTTTTTTTCCCTTTCTTTTTTTCTTTCTCCCCTTTTCTTTTTCTTTCTTTTTTAATTTTTTTCTTTTTTCGTCTCTCTCTCTCTCTCTCTCTCTCTCTCCTTTCTCTCTTTTTCTTTATCTTCTCTCTCTCTTTCTCTTAGTGAAGTTTCCACTCTGCTTGATTGGCCAAACACCAAACCAAGCAAGGCCTGGGGAAAGGTTACTGTAAACCAGAGTCGAAAGAGAAAGCGACCTCCGACTCGGAGAATTCAGTTTATGCTCAGGAAGCGCAACTTCCCGCGCCCTTTCAAGCCTCCAGCACCGAAGCTGCCTTCCCAAAGCGCGGGGCTGAAAACCCGACCCCCCCCCCCACTCCACTCCACTCCACCCCAGCAGGAAAACTGGGAGCTACGGAAAGGATCCTTTTCTTTTAAAGCCTATATAAGGCCGACCCGGACGTCTGATCCGGCCTTGGGCCAAAAAGCCAGGCTGGCTTCCAGCATGCCGCCGGCTGGAAAGCAGACCCCTCCCACCTTCGAGGCGCACGTGGGGAAGCGGCTCTCCCCAAACGCGTGTTAAGGAGGCTCTCTCTGCGCTTTTGGAAAGGAGGAGGGATCGATCGGTCTCGATGGATCGGTGAGGGGAGCTGAAGCACGCGCGGGGTAAGGAAGGGGATCTGTTGCGAAGGAGGGGGAAACGCCCTTTGAAAAGGGGTGGGGTGGGGGGGATCTGTTCCAACGGGGGGGTGGGGGGGATCCACCCCCTGGGTGGGCTGGGAGAGATCCCTGGGACGGGCCGGCGACGCTTCTGAGCGCCTCGGGCACTTTGGCCACGCTCCCTTGGAAGGCAGCCGCCGGAGAGGTGGGGCTGCCGGCCGGGCGAGTCCCATCCTTCGCTGGCTCGGGGGAGGCGGCGGGTCGGGATGCAGCTGCCGGGACCGCTGCTCGGAGGTGGGTGGCTTCTCAGTGGATCCCCCCCCCGGCGGCGGGGGGATCGGGATCCACTGCGATCCCTCGGCGTCTCTCCTTCCTCCCCCCCCATCCCCCGGAGCGTTACTTTGGGGCGGATCCCCCCCTGGCAGGGGAATTGGGTTGGGGCTGGGGGGGGTGGAGAAAGGGGGAGGGAAGAGATGCAGGCAGCGCGCCTCTGAGCGCGTGCAGAGGGCTTCTGCGGGCGCCGTTTCCCCCCCCCCCCATACACACCCACACACCCCTTGCGCCGTCCTTTGTTCGCCCTTCCCGATCCGAGCCTATAGGATGCCCAAGGGAAGGAAGGGGCGCATCTGGAAAGGACCCCCCCCCTTCCTTTCCAGATGCGCCCCCTCCCTGGGGCATCCTAAAAGCGACCCCCTCCCCAATGCAAACATTACAGTCCTCTCCCCCCCCCCGCCGGGACTGTAATGTTTGCATTGGGGAGGGGGTCGCTTTTAGACCCGCTTTGCGTCCAGTTAGGAGCCGCCTTGTTGTTGTTGTTGTTGTTGTTGTTGTTGTTGGAAAACGAAACAAAACCGGAAATATGACATGCTTCATAATGATATCAGCGTTTCCCAGGAATTCAATCGTCTCATTGATTCTCCTCCTCCTCCTCAAAAGCGTAAGCTTGGCTGTGGCCAAGATTTAAAAAGCTTGGGAAGCTGGCTGTTTCTTTAATGATGGGAAAGGGACTGAGCTAAAGCTTTTGCAAGGTGCTAGTCCTCACCGCTGCGGGGAAAGGCTTTGGCAAAAACAAGTTTTTTTGGGGGGGCAGGTTCAGTTAAATGAAGGGGGGAAAAAAAGGGGGTCTAATTTTCCTCTACGTCATTTTGTGAATTGTGTCTTAATGCACCATTGGTTCCTGCCCTCTAAACTTTTTATTTTATTTTATTTTATTTTATTTCCTCTCCGCTAACTTCTGAGGATTGGCCACTTGTTGAGAAAAATCTCTGGAGTTAAAAACAACAACAACAACAACAACACTGCAAAGGAATCTTGAGTGGTTTTTTTTAAAAAAAATCAAGTGTTTTTCTTAAACCAAAAGCAAAGCTTGCTTTTTAAAGGGCTTTGCTGTTTGTTTGTGAGTCCTTTGTAAACAATCTTATCTTATGAAGTATTTAGCTTGAAAGGTTTCCCCCCCCCCAGCCTGCATTCTCCTGTCTCAGAAGGGATAATAAATAATTGAGTCCATTCCTTAGTGCAGGGGCCATCCAACTTGGCCCTTTGATGACTTGTGGACTTCAACTCCCAGAATTCCTCAGCCTCAACAAGAGAATTTGTGCCTTGCAATAAGTACAGGCAGACCTTAACAACAGAGGTTTTGGGCTCAGTTGCGGTCGTTAAGCCGAGGACTCCCTGTCTTTATATAAAAGTGTTTTATTTCAGAAGGGGCTCCAAACGAACTGGCAGGAGCATCCCACTTGACTCTAACAGAAGTAAAAGCAAGAATGGCTGCTATATACTATCTTAAGATCTAGAAACTTGATTTATTTAAATTAGACTTTTTCTACTTTGCATCTCTCCCTGCCCCCTACTTCGCCCCCCCCCCTCAATTTGGTTATTAGTAGACTTCTGGAAAACCCCAAGTGAGCTTGCTAAAAGATGCTGTGTGTAAAAGTTGTGTACAATAGGGCGGGTCCAACTCATCTTACAAATGCCTCTGCAGAAATATTGTATATTAAAGCAACGCCGGCAGATTTGAAAAACCTTCAGCCGAGAAATACATAAAGCTGGATAGACGACAGGCACAATTGACTGCGACTTTCGCACGACGCAAAGGACTTGCAAACGAATCGGGAAGACGTGAATAATTGAGAAAGGTTATGAAGTTTGAAATTAGAAGATTTAGCAGATCTGTTTTGCAGACTGGGGGAATCACATCCCCGGCCTGAAGGAGAGTGGTGAAGTCATTTCAACTCTGGAGTAGTTTGAAAAAGAGAGAAAAATCCGAGATGCACATTTTATAAATAAATGAATCATCTCTCAGGAATCTCCTTTCTACTGTCCAGGACATCTGGTTCACAAGCTTTTTTTTTTTTTTTCTCCCTTTCTGCCTTGGGCCCATCCCCCTTAAATTCTGCTTTTGGGGCAATGGAGGACAGTATAATCTAATTTCCCCACCAAATAATCTGAGGATGGGGTTTAGAAAGGAAACAGGGATAAATTTTGGGAGGTCCCGTTTTTTATCGGCCACTCTGGTTTTTAAAGAGAGGCTCAAGATCCTTTTATCTACCTGCAGACTGCAGTGAGAAGCTTAATTTCTCCCCTCCCTACAAACCCAGAGATCAAAAATTACACTTGAGCAAAAAAATACATTTGAGCAAAAGCCGCAAGAAAAACAGCTTACATGTCTTGGTATCAGCTGAGGAGGCAACATCTGGGTAGATTAAAAAGTTGGGAAAAGTTTGAGCGTGAATAACCAACGGGCGTTTCTTGCCCAGCTTTCTGAAACGGGCGGCAAATATTACTATAATTTATCAACTGCAGTCATTCACTTTTAACAACTGTGGCAAAACTCACTTAACGACTGTCTCACTTAGCAACAGAAAATGTGGGCTCGATTGTGGTCGTACGTTGAGGACCACTTGTACAACGCAGTGGTATTGCTGCAATAAATGTAGAAAATAGCTTGATTTAGTAAGCCCGTTTTTGTTGCGGGGTTCTCCGGCTGTCACATATATGATTACAAATTGATTTGTTTGATAAGGTATCAATAATGATATTNCGGCGACGCTTCTGAGCGCCTCGGGCACTTTGGCCACGCTCCCTTGGAAGGCAGCCGCCGGAGAGGTGGGGCTGCCGGCCGGGCGAGTCCCATCCTTCGCTGGCTCGGGGGAGGCGGCGGGTCGGGATGCAGCTGCCGGGACCGCTGCTCGGAGGTGGGTGGCTTCTCAGTGGATCCCCCCCCCCGGCGGCGGGGGGATCGGGATCCACTGCGATCCCTCGGCGTCTCTCCTTCCTCCCCCCCCCATCCCCCGGAGCGTTACTTTGGGGCGGATCCCCCCCCTGGCAGGGGAATTGGGTTGGGGCTGGGGGGGGTGGAGAAAGGGGGAGGGAAGAGATGCAGGCAGCGCGCCTCTGAGCGCGTGCAGAGGGCTTCTGCGGGCGCCGTTTCCCCCCCCCTCCACACACACCCACACCCCCCTTGCGCCGTCCTTTGTTCGCCCTTCCCGATCCGAGCCTATAGGATGCCCAAGGGAAGGAAGGGGCGCATCTGGAAAGGACCCCCCCCTTCCTTTCCAGATGCGCCCCCTCCCTGGGGCATCCTAAAAGCGACCCTCTCCCCAATGCAAACATTACAGTCCTCTCCCCCCCCCGCCGGGACTGTAATGTTTGCATTGGGGAGGGGGTCGCTTTTAGACCCGCTTTGCGTCCAGTTAGGAGCCGCCTTGTTGTTGTTGTTGTTGGATAACGAAACAAAACCGGAAATATGACATGCTTCATAATGATATCAGCGTTTCCCAGGAATTCAATCGTCTCATTGATTCTCCTCCTCCTCCTCCTCAAAAGCGTAAGCTTGGCTGTGGCCAAGATTGAAAAAGCTTGGGAAGCTGGCTGTTTCTTTAATGATGGAAAAGGGACTGAGCTAAAGCTTTTGCAAGGTGCTAGTCCTCACGGCTGCGGAGAAAGGCTTTGGCAAAAACAAGTTTTTTTGGGGGGGGGCGGGTTCAGTTAAATGAAGGGGGGGAAAAAAGGGGGTCTAATTTTCCTCTACGTCATTTTGTGAATTGTGTCTTAATGCATCATTGGTTCCTGCCCTGTAAACTTTTTATTTTATTTTATTTTATTTCCTCTCCGCTAACTTCTGAGGATTGGCCACTAGTTGAGAAAAATCTCTGGAGTTAAAAACAACAACAACAACAACAACACTGCAAAGGAATCTTGAGTGTTGTTTTTTTTTAAAATCAAGTGTTTTTCTTAAACCAAAAGCAAAGCTTGGTTTTTAAAGGGCTTTGCTGTTTGTTTGTGAGTCCTTTGTAAACAATCTTATCTTATGAAGTATTTAGCTTGAAAGGTTTCCCCCCCCCCAGCCTGCATTCTCCTGTCTCAGAAGGGATAATAAATAATTGAGTCCATTCCTTAGTGCAGGGGCCATCCAACTTGGCCCTTTGATGACTTGTGGACTTCAACTCCCAGAATTCCTCAGCCTCAACAAGAGAATTTGTGCCTTGCAATAAGTACAGGCAGATCTTAACAACAGAGGTTTTGGGCTCAGTTGCGGTCGTTAAGCCGAGGACTCCCTGTCTTTATATAAAAGTGTTTTATTTCAGAAGGGGCTCCAAACGAACGGCAGGAGCATCCCACTTGACCCTAACAGAAGTAAAAGCAAGAATGGCTGCTATATACTATCTTAAGATCTAGAAACTTGATTTATTTAAATTAGACTTTTTCTACTTTGCATCTCTCCCTGCCCCCTACTTCGCCCCCCCCCCTCAATTTGGTTATTAGTAGACTTCTGGAAAACCCCAAGTGAGCTCGCTAAAAGATGCTGTGTGTAAAAGTTGTGTACAATAGGGCGGGTCCAACTCATCTTACAAATGCCTCTGCAGAAATATTGTATATTAAAGCAACGCCGGCAGATTTGAAAAACCTTCAGCCGAGAAATACATAAAGCTGGATAGACGACAGGCACAATTGATTGCGACTTTCGCACGACGCAAAGGACTTGCAAACGAATCGGGAAGACGTGAATAATTGAGAAAGGTTATGAAGTTTGAAATTAGAAGATTTAGCAGATCTGTTTTGCAGACTGGGGGAATCACATCCCCGGCCTCTGCGCCTGAAGGAGAGTGGTGAAGTCATTTCAACTCTGGAGTAGTTTGAAAAAGAAAGAAAAATCCGAGATGCACATTTTATAAATAAATGAATCATCTCTCAGGAATCTCCTTTCTACTGTCCAGGACATCTGGTTCACAAGCTTTTCTTTTTTTTTTTTTTTTCCCTTTCTGCCTTGGGCCCATCCCCCTTAAATTCTGCTTTTGGGGCAATGGAGGACAGTATAATCTAATTTCCCCACCAAATAATCTGAGGATGGGGTTTAGAAAGGAAACTGACACGGTCAGTTGTGCGGGATAAATTTCATGAGGTCCCGTTTTTTTATCGGCCACTCTGGTTTTTAAAGAGAGGCTCAAGAGCCTTTTATCTACCTGCAGACTGCAGTGAGAAGCTTAATTTCTCCCCTCCCTACAAACCCAGAGATCAAAAATTACACTTGAGCAAAAAAATACATTTGAGCAAAAGCCGCAAGAAAAACAGCTTACATGTCTTGGTATCAGCTGAGGAGGCAACATCTGGGTAGATTAAAAAGTTGGGAAAAGTTTGAGCGTGAATAACCAACGGGCGTTTCTGCCCCAGCTTTCTGAAACGGGCGGCAAATATTACTAATTTATCAACTGCAGTCATTCACTTTTAACAACTGTGGCAAAACTCACTTAATCTGACAGAGTGAATCGTTGTCTTTTACACCCGAGCTAACACCAGCATGCAACTCCTGGTGAACATGTTGCGTCACCATAACGACGTTATTTACATCTTTTATCGAACTAAATCATTCGGGCAAAAACAACGCCCCAAGAGGCCGACAGTGTATATACTAATGTTTAACTAAACAAACTATTCCATAGTTATTACTATAATATATGTAATGACTCACGGATTCCAGTGGACGGTCCAAGGAAGAAAAGAGTGAGGATTTCTCTCTGTGACGGGATTTTTTTTTCCTCTGCAGCTGATCTGGTCTCCAACTGTTAGTTTCTTTCCGTCCCTTTCTCTACAATCCCCTCGTTCTTTTATTTCCATGCTGGAATGGCAAGTCCATCATTTAGTGAGTAAAAAATTGCCACAGTGCAGACCCAGAATTCATCTAAAGCCTCAGCAAAAACAGCTCACAATTTTTTTTTTTAAAAAAAATCCCAGATCAGCCTAAACGGGAAAGAAAAAAGCTTATTTTTAGGAAATCACCCAAGTGTGTTTTCTTTTCTTTTCTTTTTTACAATACATTTTTATTAGTTTGTCAAAGTACAAAACACAAAGAGATTTTTTTTTAAAAAAAAAATAGAAAACCGGGGCGGTGGGGGGAAAGAAAGAGACAACGTGGTATAAAGAAGGGGGGAAAGGAAAGAAAAAAGCTGATTTTTAGGATACCACCAAAAGATCTTTTTTTTTCTTTTTTTTTAATAGTACATGTTTATTAGTTTATCAAAGTATAAAATAACCAAGAGGATTTTTTTTTAAAAAAAGAATAGAAAACTGGGGAGGAAGGGGAAAGAAAGAAAGAAAGAAAGAAAGAAAGAAAGAAAGAAAGAAAGAAAGAAAGAAAGAAAGAAAGAAAGGAGATAGGGGGAAGGAAGGAAAGAAAGACAGAAAGAGAAAGAAAGAAGGAAAGAAAGAAAGAAAAAGAAAGAAGGGAGATTGGGGGAAGGAAGGAAGGAAAGAAAGAAAGACAGACAGAAAGAGAAAGAAAGAAGGAAAGAAAGAAAGAAAGAAAAAGAAAGGGGAGAGAAGAAGGGAAGGAAGAAAGGAAGGAAGAAGGGAGAGAAGAAGGAAGGAAGGAAAGAAAGAAAAAGAAAAAGAAAGAAAAAGGAGAGAAGAAGGAAGGAAGGAAGAAAGAAAGGGAGAGAAGAAGGAAGGAAGGAAGGGAAGGGGGAGAGAAGAAAGAAAGAAAGAAACATAGTGTAACGAGGGGAAAAGGAAAGAAAAAAAGCTCTTTTTAGGAACCCAGCGAAGGGGGTTTTGGAAGACGGGGGGGGGGGGGAACCCTGTCCTTGGTGAAAATAGAGAATTTGCAGGGATGACCTGGAATGGCTGAGAATCCCCGTAGAGATGCAGGGATGAAAATGTCGGCTTCCCTTTCGCCGCAGGTATGCTCTGAGAAACCAGAAGGATGCCACCAGGAATGTATTGCCCGGCAGAATTTTGGTCGAAGGAAAGCAATTACACCATTCTTGTGGACTTCCTTTTACCCACCGGGATTTACCTGCCCCTCCCTGTTTCCTGCCATGCCAGCCTGGCCGCCATCAAAAAGGTACGGTCCCTCTCCGGTCTTGATGGGGTGGGAGTTTTTGCCCAACTGCTCAAAACGAACAACCCAACTCCGCGGCTTCTCGGCCACCATTCAGGAGACTTAACCACCATTCGTTCAGCTTGACGTTACAACCGCTTTGGAAAAAGGGACTGATAAACCAGTCATAAACACTCATGATCTTCTTCACCGCATCCCCGCAGTCATGTGATCTAAATTGGTTAAGACTAGCATCCCAGCGTCAGGCGATTGCCGACGTCAACCTTGCTAGCCAGGTTCTAACAAGCAAAGTCAACAAGGGAAGCTGGCTTGCTTAACAGCCTTTCCACTTAAGCGGCTGTGGTGATTTGCTTAACGATCGTGGTTTAAAAAAAAGGTCGTAAAATCAGGCACCACACGATGGAAGTTCTGGTCCCCAATGGTGTTGTTAAATCCAGGCCTCTCCGCATCCCAATATTCCAGGGGTCTCCAGTTTGAGAAAATAATCTTTCCTCCTTTTTTTACATCTGCAAGTAGTCTTTACAACAGGTCATTTAAGTGACTCTTCCAAGTTGCAACAGCACTGGAAAAAGGTGACTTAGGATCCTTTTTCGCGCTTACATCACAGCATCCCCATGATCAAAATTCAGAGACTTGGCAACCGGCTCGTATTTACGACGGTCGCAGTGTGCCCCGGGGGGTCACGTGATCCCCTTCCGCGACCTTCTGACAAACAAAAGTCAGATTCACTTAACAACTGTGTTACTAACAACTGCAATGATTTCACTGCAGTTTTTGGAAGAGCCGTGGGGGCGCGGTGGTTAGAATGCAGCATTGCAGGCTAAACTCTGCCCGCTGCCAGCAGTTCGATCCTGACCGGCTCAAGGTCGACTCAGATTTCAATCCTTCCGAGATCGGTAAAATACCGCATCGTGAAGCGGTATATAAGTCTTAAGTGCTGTTGCTATTGCTGTTTCCTTCCAGGTGGTCTGGCACCAGGCCCAGTATGAGCCCTTCTTCCAGATGCTCAGCGCCCCGGATTCTTACGTCTTCACCTGCATCAACCAAGCCGCAGAGCAGCAGGAACTTGAGGACGAGCAGAGACGCCTGTGTGACGTCCAGCCTTTCCTACCGGTCTTGCGACTGGTGGCCCGCGAAGGGGACCGGGCGAAGAAACTGCTCAATTCCCAGATTAGCCTGCTGATTGGCAAAGGTTGTTGGTGGTGATGGTGGCGGCTGGGGGGAAAGAGGCATATGCCCTGCACTGCAGGGCTGTTGGGAGGGAATAAAACATTGGTTTCTATTCTTCAGGAAGGCCCCAAAGTGCCCTTGGGAGAGGATATCTGGGGTCTGCTGAATGGCTTGTTTTTAATTCTTTGCAGACCCTTAATAGAGTGAAAGCTTATAAACGTATCTTAGAAAAATAGCCCACCTGCTCTCTTTCCATAGTGTGTTCTTAGTCCATGTTTTAGTTTGTTAATGTATATTCAAAATACCGATAGAAGAGAATATAGTTGTAAGTTCAGGGATGAAGAGGAGGAGGAGGAGGAGGAGGAGGAGGAGGAGGAGGAGGAGGACGACGATTGTGGGGTCCTTAGTGCTCTCTGAGCTTGGTGGTTTTCTTGCAGATGTTTCATTACCCAACTAGGTAACGTCATCAGTGCTAGAAAGGAGTGGGGTGTGGGAGGAAGAGGAGGGGGAGGAGGACAGTGGCTGTGGGGTCCTTGGTGTTCTCTGAGCTTGGTGGTTTTCTTGCAGATCTTTCATTACCTAACTAGGTACCGTCATCAGTGCAAACCCACTTCCTTGTAGCACTGATGACGTTACCTAGTTGGGTAATGAAACGTCTGCAAGGAAACCACCGAGCTCAGAGAGCACCAAGGACCCCACAGTCGTTGTCCTCCTCCTCCTTCTCCTCCCACACCCCATTCCCTCGTAGCACTGATGACGTTACCTAGTTGGGTAATGAAACGTCTGCAAGAAAACCACCAAGCTCGGAGAGCTCTAAGGACCCCATAATCATCCTCCTCCTCCACTCTGCAAACCCCACTCCCTTCTAGCATGGATGATGTTACCTAGTTGGGTAATGAAACGTCTGCAAGAAAACCACCAAGCTGGGAAGAGCACCAGGGACCCCACAGTATAATCAAAGTAATTAAGAGAAGACAGAAAATATTATTGACAATTATGGCCCATAATGATTAATCATGAAAGCGGCTGAAAAACCTAAAATATCAGAGCATCTGACAAAACCATTCTCGCCTACTGAAATGGACCAAGGCAGCCGAAGTGAGACTTCCGTACAGCTTTTGATAAAACTTTGTCCCATTTCCTAAGATTGGCAGTCAAATCCTATCTCGTGCGTGATTCCCGGCCCAGCGAGTCGTCCACGCTTTCATGAGAACTAGAAACTTAGGGCTGTGAAGGGATACAAAAGGCCTACCTTGTCGAGGGAGTCGATCTGATGCGGTAGACTGCCATCGTTAGGAGGTCATCCTGTTCCCTGTCCAGGTTTGCATGAGTTTGACTCCTTGGCGGACCCCGAGGTGGACGACTTCCGGGCTCAGATGCAAGATTACTGCGAGCAGAGAGCGGCTCAGCGCCAGCAGCTCACCTGGAAAGGCTGGATGGAGTACAGCTTCCCAGTTCAGCTGGAGCCCACCCTGAGCGGCCTCGGGGGGAGACCAACCCTGACCGTGCCCGGCAAGACCATTTTTGTCAACGTCAAATTTCAATCCGGAGGGGTAAATTCCCACGCTTCCCGAAGCTCTGTTGATAAAAGATAATGGAGATGTTTAGTGTGTGGAAAAGGGCAAAGATGTATGTATGTGTATGTGTATGTGTGTGTGTGTATGTGTGTGTGTGTGTATCCTAGATCGTGGGCAGCCAAACTGACAATGCTTTTGCTAATGTGTAAATCTGAAATGCTTTCTTTTTCTTTCTTTCTTTTCTCTCTTTCCTTCCTTCCTCTCCCTCCCTTCCTCCTTCCCTCCCTCTTTTTCTCCTTCCTTTCTTCCTCTCTCCTTTTCCTTCCTTTCCTTCCTCCTTCCCTCCTTTTTCTCCTTCCTTCCTTCCTTCCTTCCTTCCTTCCTTCCTTCCTACCTACCTTCCTTTCCTTTCCTTTCCTCCTTCCTCTTTTCCTTCCTTCCTTCCTTCCATTTATTAACCTCCCATCTCCTTTAGATCCTGGCTTCTTTGCAAAGATCTGATCAAGGGGGGGGGGGGAAAGGGAGCCAAACCCGTGCAAAACATAGGGAGTCCTCAACTTAACGACCACAACTGAGCCCCAAATTTCTGTTGCTAAATGAGACATTTGTGGAGTGACTTTTTGCCCCCGTTGACCACCTTCCTTGCCACAGCGCTTAAGGGGATCACTCCGGTTGTTAAGTTTGTCCCACGGCTATTAAGTCAATCTGGATTCCCCGTTGACTTTTGCTGGCCACAAAAGGGGACCGCAGGACACACACACACCCCGGGGACACTGCCACCCTCCTAAACATGACCCAGTGGCCAAGTGGGTCACTTGGCCACAGGGATGCCGTAACGGCTATTCAGCCTGACCAACCACCGCCAAGTCACATTTTCCTCGCGGCTGCAAGTTCAAATGGTCACCAAAGGAACAGTGGTAAGTTGAGGACCGCCACAGGTCCTGCCTTGAGCAGGGGGCTGGACTAGAAGACCTCCGAGGTCTCTTCCAGCCCGATGGTTCTACGATCCATGATTACCTGTACCAACGGGGAAGCAGCGGGGGTAATAATAATAATAATAATAAAGTTGGAAGGGACCTTGGAGGTCATCTAGTCCAATCCCCTGCTCAGGCAGGAAACCCTATACCATTTCGGACAAATGGCTGTCCAGTCTCTTCTGGTTTGAAAGAGTCATGTTTTGCCTTTCCTGGATTTTCAGGAGAGCTTCACTTTCCTGGTGTCCCTGAAGGAGTTCCCCGTCACTCTGATGAGCTACGCCGTCAAGAAGCAAGCCACCATCTTCCGTCACCAAAGGGTCAACCCCGTTGAGGAGTACACCTTGCAGGTGGATGGGAAATACGAATACATCTACGGGGAGTATCCCCTGTACCTGTTTCAGGTGTGCCTTCTTCCCCCTTGCTAAGCCAACACAATTTTTGTAGGCAGGGTGATGTCGCAATACAGCGTTTCTCAAACTGGGCTACTCTGAAGACGGGCGGACTTCAACTCCCACAATTCCCCTGGCGGGAAATCAAAACAAAGCTGGCTGGGGAATTCTGGGAGTCAAAGTCCGCCCCATCTTAAAAGTGGCCCCGTTTCAGAAACACTGCTTTAGAGAATTGGTGTGTTCCTATGCTGCCTGGCCTGGGATGCAGCTTAGACTCAACACCACCTTGGAGCTTGGCATTCTAGTCCTCATGGATCGCAGAGAATTTCACGGCATTCCCCCCCCCCCCCAGGGACGAGGAAGAAAACTAAAAGGGCTAGCTAAACCTGTTCACCTTTGGAAGTCATGCCTCGCTCCTTTTTGCTATTTAAGGTAGTACCTGTGTCCCTCCTTTCCTCCACAGGCGCTAGAATCTTGAGTTTTAGGTTTTAAACTGGTCCAAGTTCTTAGGATTCTGCCTTGGGATTTGAGCCCCGTTTCGTTTTATTCTAAATGGACTCCCGTTTGAGTGAGCGTTTGAAGTTTTGCTCCAGGCGTTAACGGGGTCTGCTCTGTCCTCGCAGTACATCCGTGAGTGCCTCCACCGGCGTTTCGTCCCCCACCTCGTTATGGTCCACAGATCCTCTCTTCTGATTTTGCGGGAAGAACAGAGCAATGGGCTTGGGCATCCTCCGAAAACAGCCCCCAAACTGTCTACGGGCCCGAAGCAGAAGGTAACCCATAACTGTTCCTTTTTCACCACTGTTGCGAGCAAAGGGGTGATTTTTTCAAATTCAGAAAAGAAGGACTAGGGGGGGGGGACATGACAGCAGTGTTCCAGTATTTGAGAGGCTTAATTTCCAGTATTTGAGAGGCTTAATTTCCCAAAGCATCAGAAGACAAAAAAGAACGGATGGAAACTAATCAAGGAGAAAAGCAACCTGGAATTAAGGAGAAACTTCCTAACAGTGAGGACAATTAACCGGTGGAACAGAAGTTGCCTCCAGAAGTTGTGGATGCTCCGACACTGGAGATTTTTAAGAAGAAACTGGTCTGAAATGGTATAGGGTTTCCTGCCTGAGCAGGGGATTGGACTAGAAGACCTCCAAGGTCCCTTCCAACTTTTTTCTTCTTCTTCTTCTTCTTCTTCTTCTTCTTCTTCTTCTTCTTCTTCTTCTTCTTCTTCTTCTTCTTCTTCTTCTTCTTCTTCTTCTTCTTCTTCTTCTTCCTCTTCTTCCTCCTCTTCTTCCTCTTCTTCCTCTTCCTCTTCCTCTTCCTCTTCTTCTTCCATAATAATAATAATAATAATAATAATAATAATAATAATAATAATAATAATAATAATAATAATAATAATAAGACAAGCCTTTACTTCGTCAAGGGACCCCTCGACCACGTTTAAGGAGACCAACCTGAATTCCCCAGACCGAAGAAGGTCTAAGGGTTGGAAACACGTTACACAGGATGGAGCATCCCCACAAACCCTTTCAGGAAGGAAGATTTGAATTCAAGGTTGACTTTTAAGACTGCCGCTAATCCACGTTTGCGGGTGAGGTTTAAACAATATACCAGAGGCTGGCTACCCTTTTGGGGCCAGCTTGAACCCAATGCGAAATTAGCCACAAAATCCACATTTTCTCTCTTTTTCTTGTTCTTGTTATCTAGTTATCTCTGTGGTCCCTGGAACAGCCATATTATATAGAGCTCCTGCACTGCAGCAAAGTGAATGCCGACGAAGGATTGAAAGTAAGTCACCTTAAATCAATTTTTTTTTCTCCTCCTCCTCCTCCTTCTTTCGGCTAGACACTCTGCGGCTTTCTGCCTTCCCACTCAGGATTTGTTTACCACTCGCATTTAACCAAGCTTGCGATCCGAAGCTCGAAACCAGGCAAATGTGTGTGTGTGTGTATTTTGTTTTTTCCTTTCTAAAACTCTTTCATTCAGTTCTAAGTTGGCGGTCTCACTACAGGAAGTGAGGGCGCAGAGTGGATTAGCCAGAAATGAACTTCTTAGAAACTGTTTGTGGACAGCTTTGTGCGTGCGTGTGTGTGTGTGTGTGTGTTAAAAAAGTTTTCCTTCCTTTCCACTTACGCTAAAATGCGGCTTCTTGCAAGTAAATAATTAAAGAAAAAAAAGTGCAGTGAAGGAACAAGGCAAAGGGGAACGTCTCTTGACTTTTAGTTCTGGGAAAAGTTTTTGTTTTTTTTTTAAAAGAAAAAAAATGGAGAAATTAAGGGGTAGAAGGAAATAAGAAACCACAAGGGTTGGTTTTTTTTTTCATTGCTTTTTTTGTTTTGCAGATCGTACTTATGATGTTATTTCCTTCCTGAATTTAGTGCAGATTCCAAATAACATCGATCGAATTGGAGTGGGTGGCTTCGGCTTTATTATATGAGCTCTCCTCCTTTTGCAAACTGGCCAGGGTTATTATAGGATGTTTATAATAGGATATATTTACAATGTAATAATTTATCTTCTGATATTATGAGATAAGGCAAGCTGTTATCCTAAGAGCAGAGAGGACATCAAAGCAAGAATGTTGTCCTTTTTGATCTCTAGAAAAGAACCATTAAAGTAGTCAGAGAGACAGTTTGGTCTAGTGGTTAAAGCACCCGGCTAGAAAACGGGAGACCATGAGTTCGAGTCCTGCCTTAGCCATGATGAAAGCCAGCTTTGGGTCACTCTAGGAACAACCCACCTCGCAGGGTTATTGTCGTTACGAAAATAGGGGGAGGAGGGAGTATAGTGTGTGTCTGCCTCCTTGAGTTATTTGTAAATGTAATAAAGGCGGGATATAAATCAATAAACAAATACAGATAATCCTTGACTTACGACCACAGTTTCCGTTGCTAAGTGAGACAGTTGTTAAGTGGGTTTTTGCCTCATTTTACAAACTTTCCTGCCCAGGTTGTTACGTGAATCACTGCAGCTATTAACTTAGTTAACAGGTTTGTTAAGCGAAGCTGGCTTGTCCCATTTGACTTGGCTTGTCAGAAATGTCACAAAAGGGGATTGCGTGACCCCGGGAGGCCGCAACCATCATAAATACGAGTCATTTGCCAAGCGTCTGAATGTTGATCACGGGGACGGCTGCAACAGTCGTTAAGTGTGAAAAAGTTTAAGGTTGTCGGAGGGTTTTTCCATCCCGCAGCCATGAGGACTAGAAGCTTGACACGAGACTGTGAAAGAGTGGCAAACAAGACATCCTGCCTTGGTCCAAAGCCACTGATTTGAGACTTGACTTCCTGGTTCCTATCCACAGATTCAGCGCTATCTGTTTCCCCCCCCGAAAATAAGACCGGGTCTTATATTAATTTTTTCTCCAAAAGACACATTAGGTGTTTATTTTCCAGTTAGATCTTATTTTTGGGAAAATACGGTACTAAATGCGTCTGTCTGATGATCTTATCTTGGGGGTGGGGGCTTATATTACGAGTGTCCTGAAAAATCAGGCTAGGGCTTTATTTTCCGGTGGGGTCTTATTTTGGGGAAAACACGGTATTCGTTTGGGGCTGAAAGGGTGGATAACGTGCTTCCCTGTCCATTTGTCCCTTTTTCTTCAGTTGGTCGTGCAGGCCGGACTCTATCACGGTCATGAGATGCTCTGCAAAATGATGACCAGCGCCGAAGCCAATGTTTGCTCCGAGCCCACCTGGGATCAGATGTTGAAATTCGACATTAACGTCTGCGACCTGCCCCGTATGGCGCGCCTCTGCCTGGCCCTCTACTCGGTGGTGGAAAAAGCCAAAAAAGCGAGGTCCACCAAGAAGAAATCGAAAAAAGCCGTAAGTCCCTTGTAGTGTCATGGTGGCACAATCCTGGGAAAGTATAATAATAATAATAATAATAAAAAAAAACCAGCCAAGGTGGGAAATGCAGCTTTGGAAAATGTTTCCCACAATGGAAGCAACCGCAACTTGCAAGTCAAGGGTCTCAAATAGGGGTCTCCAACTTTGAGACTTGTGGACTTCAACTCCCAGAATTCCTCAGCCAGACATGGGAGTTGAGGTCCACAAGTCTCAAAGTTGCCAAGGTTAAAATAGAATAGGATAGAACAGAATAGAAGATGGAATGGAATGGAATGGAATAGAATGGAATAGAATAGAATAGAACAGAAGATGGAATAGAAGATGGAATAGAAGATGGAATGGAATGGAATAGAAATGGAATAGAATGGAATAGAATGGAATAGAATAGAATAGAATAGAATAGAATAGAATGAGATGGAATAGAATAGAATAGAATAGAATAGAATAGAATAGAATAGAATAGGAGAAATAATAGAATAGAATAGAAGATGGAATAGAATGGAATGGAATGGAATAGAATAGAATAGAATAGAACAGAACAGAAGATGGAATAGAAGATGGAATAGAAGATGGAATGGAATGGAATAGAAATGGAATAGAATAGAATAGAATAGAATAGAATAGAACAGAAGATGGAATAGAAGATGGAATAGAAAATGGAATGGAATGGAATAGAAATGGAATAGAATGGAATAGAATAGAACAGAATAGAATAGAATAGAATAGAATAGAAGATGGAATGGAATGGAATGGAATAGAATAGAATGAGATGGAATGGAATGGAATAGAATAGAATAGAGCTGGGAAGGGACCTTGGAGGTCCTCCAGTCCAGCCCCCTGCTCAAGCAGGAGAGCCTATACCATCTCAGACAGTTGGTTGGAGACCCCTGGTCTAAAACACACCCTTTGCCTCCGAGGGATGGTGATTTGCGCATCCTGCCCGTTAGAAATTTGAGAATGAAGGTTTGTTTCTTGAGCTTGGTTTCCAAACGTTTCGTTACCAGGCTAGGTAACATCTTTTCAGCGGAGTTTAAAGGATGTCGGAGTTCTTCTGTTTATAAGGGCTAAGCTAGAAATTTAGCAAGGGAAGAGAACAGTTGCACTGAGGAACAATGGCAGATCCAGGGTTTCAAAAATAATCACGAAGGGGCGGACATTCATGCAAAATGAGGGTCCTCGCGCGCGCCAATGTGCAACAGAATAGACCGCTCGCAAGGAACCCGAACGAGCCTGTCCGTTGACTTGAGGGGTTCAGACGTTCCTCTCGCAGATCCCGAGTTGGGGAAAATACAGGCAGTCCTCCACTTACAAAAGTTCATTTAGTGACCCATTCGGAGTTAACAACCGCCCTGGAAAAAAAGTGATGCCCGATCTTTTTTCACCGTTACCAACTTTGCAAGCATCCCCATGATCACGGGATCGAAATTCAGACGCTTGCCAAACGGTTCATACTTACGACCGTTGCAGTGTCCCGGGGTCGTGGGATTTCCCCCTTTTTACGACCTTCCGACAAGCCAAGTCAGTGGGGGAAGGCCAGGTTCTATCGGATAGAACTGCCGCGATTCATTTAACAATTTTGGCCGGGAGTGTCGTAAAATGGGGGCAAGACTCCCTTAACAGATGCCTCACTGAACGACGGACATTTTGGGCTCCACACTGTGGTTGTAAGGGGTGTGCTGTAAGCTGTGCACGTATGCAACGACGGCTGCTTAGCCTTCCAGAGGCCGGCGTTCGTTGGCATCTGCACAAAAAGCGCTGCTTCCTGAGAAGTCCCCGTTCTTTCCAGATGTTTAAAAAGATTGTTTCGTTTCAGCAACGGGACTAAGATGTGTTTCCCGGTATAGAAACCCGAGAATGTGCCAACAGACAGCTTTGTGCAGCTGCCAAAAGCGGCTGGTGTGTGTGTGTGTGTGTGTGTGTGTTTGTGTGACGTGAAAGGCGTTGGGACTTCCTAGAACTGGGCTGACAGCCGCTCTTTTTAGTGTCCTTTGCTGAGTCACTCGGCCTCTGCTTTCTCCATTTCCTCCAAATTTGCCGAGTCATCTGCTCTCTGGAGTCCATCCACCGGAGTTACTCACCGCCCTCTGTTTTAGTAGCCCATTTTTCCTGCCCTGACTCACTTTGGCTGGTTCAAAGGAGGGAGGGAGGGAGGAGAAGGAGGGGAAAAGGAAGTGAAGGCACTGTTGTTAGCATCTTGGCTCAGTCTCCCCTTGGAAAGGAATAGCGTGGAAGCGCCCCCAAAACTGGGCTTTGCAGCTGAGCTCGTCTCTTGTTTACACTGCAAAGGGTGTGGGTTTTGGTTTTTTTTTTATCCTTGTTGAACCGGATTAACGGCTGCCTCTCAAGCAGGATACCACAAGCAGGAGGGGGGCACTGGAGCGAAAAGGCAGACCAAATAGGGTTGGGTTTGAAAAATGAACTTTTTTTTTTTCAAGTCTGGGATGGGTTGTCTTGGTTTTGGCAGTCCCGTTATCACCACGAGTCCCATCATCCCTGCCACCGCCCTCTTTCCTCCCTGTCAACGCTGCCAACATCGGGTGTTTTTGCATTGACAACAGATGGAAATGTAGCCATCTTTTCCCCTTTCGCTTTTAGAGTTAGATGATGCTGGGGGGAATGTGAATGAGAATCCAGTAGACATAACAACACTAAACTTAGCCTGAGAATCAAGGTTATTGAGCCCAGAGCTGATAAAAGAATTGGCAGGCTGGAGAACTGGAGAGGAAGCCCGGGTTTCAAGCTAATTGGGGAAGTGATGTATGACTGTTAATTGGAGGAGGGAATTATGCTTTGATACTACGTGCCCAGGGGAGGGGAATTCAGTTTTTGGCTTCGATTATGCAGTGCCGATGTTATGCTGCTCGAATAAAAGATTCTTTAAGGTAAACAGTGCCTCAAGGTTCTTTTGAAGGGTTTCATCTGTCGGAACCATGACACTCCTTTCTTTTAGGACTGCCCGCTCGCCTGGGTGAACGTGATGCTCTTTGATTACCAAAATCAGCTGAAAACCGGAGAATGCGTCTTACCCATGTGGTCAGCCTTCCCAGGTGGGGATAATTCGTTCCCGCTACTCTTTTTTTCCAGGGAGGAAAGGAAGGGCATCCGGCTGGATGAGTGTGCTCCTTTAGTTTCTTTCTTAATATTTAAATCCATCTGGGTTCTGCCGAATCAAAAGGCCTGAAAGACAAGAAACAGGTTTTAAAGATGGGATTAGAGAATCACAGAGTTGGAAGGAAGGAAAGGGACCTGGGAGGTCTTCTAGTCCAGCCCCTTCTCAAGCAGGAAACCGCATACCATTTCAGACAAGTGGCTGTTCTAATCTCTTCTTGAGACTGGAGGTCTTTCATAATCCACCGGGGTAACACTCTGCTGTGGATGGGGAGTCGTTTCATCATGTCATTTAGGAGAATACGGACTGCTCTTAGATAGGGAGGCTCGACTTAGCTCGACTTTCAACCAGTTGCAGTTAGGGCCACCGCGGACTCGTGATCCCGACGGCACAAATAGTTATTGCCTTGTGTCCGGCCTTCTGTTCTTTGGACAAATTGATAATTTTGCAAGCAAGAAAAGTTCGTTGTGTCCTCTCAGCCAGTTAAGTGGTAAACTAGTTTCTCACTGGAATTTGCCCGGAATCAGATATGGAGGCCTGGTTCACACGGGGCACGATGGGATCATGTTCTGATCATGGTTTGTTCGAGCAAACAGGGTTACAGCAGTCCATAAACCTAGCCAAGTGAGACTCTGCGCTCGAAGCGGCCCGGCTGATGCAGCTTCGGCCCTTTTGTCTTCCAGATGAGAAAGGAGAATTGTTAAACCCAACGGGCACGATCCAGACCAATCCCAACAGTGAGAGCGCTGCCACGCTTTTCATCCGCTTCCCCGGTATTTCGCTGTATCCGATCTACTATCCTTCCACGAGACAGGTGAGACGATCGTATGTGTGTGTGTGTTGTGAGTGTGTTCCCCTGCTGCTTTTTTTGTGTCCTGGGTATCAGGAGCAAATGGGCTCCTTTGCTGGGAAGATTTGCCTGGTTTCCTCTTGGTGTTTGTAGATTGAGGTTGTGCCCAAAGGTAGACAAGGAGGGCAACTCTTGAATCATATCCAGATCTTCTGGTTCCCAAACTAACAAGATCCAGGGGTGGTGGTTTGCACCCTCCCCAAAGGGGGGGTCCGCATCATCAAATCTGCCCAAATGTCACGTTTCTTCCATCTGAAATTTCAATTTATTCATGTGAACAGGTGGAAAACCTGTTGCGGATTCTTCTTTTCTTCCAAGTTCTTTCTTCCAAAACACAAAATTTGAAGATTTCTAGAAGATATCAGCCTAAAGCAAGGGTCTTTAAACCTGTCCCTTTTATGACTTGTGGACTTCAACTCCCAGAATTCCTCAGCCAGGCACGTGTGCCTGGCTGAGGAATTCTAGGAGTTGAAGTCCACAAGTCATAAAAGGGCCACGTTTGAAGACCCCTGATCTAAAGGAAGCTGGGTCTCTTGGTAAATTGCAATCTGGGAGCGATGGAAGCCATTTTCTCTTGAGGCCCATCTTTCTTGAAAGACAAACCGTGTTCAAGTACCACCTTCGTGTTCTTTTTTTTTTATTTATTGTTTCAGATCTTAGAAAAGGGGCAGAATGGCCACTGTGCCTGTGGGCCAGGAGAGGATCCAGAAGAGGTCAGCACAAAATACAAACTGTTCAAGTCTCGTGGATGTTTTGAGCTGTATATCTGGGATGCCAGCAGAAATTCTGCTTAAAATGGGTGTCTAAATAGGATAGAGGTGCAGATAGTCCTCTATCTCTAAGTTTGTTTAGTGACCGTCCGAAGTAACAACAGCCCTGAAAAAAGGGACTTAGGAATCCCCAGGATCACGTAATCAAAATTCAGATGCTTGGCAACTGGTTCCTATTTATGAAGGCCGCCGTGATTCCCTTTTGTGAGTAGGCTTGTGGCTAGGGAATTCTGGGAGTTGAAGTCCACCCATCTTCAAGGTTGAAAAACACTTATTTACCATAGAAAAAATCTTTCCTACTCACCATGCTGTGTTTAATATGCTTTGACAACATATGGGGATGCAGCCATTTTCCTTCTTATGTTTTATTCTTAGAATTAGATTTAGAATTAGATGATACTGGGGGGGGGGAGGAATGTGTATGGGAGTTTAGTTAGACATAACAATACTGCAACTAGGGTGAGAACCAAGGTTTTTTGAAATAAGAGATGATAAGAAATGGCGGGTTGAAGAACTGGAGGGAAAGCCTGCATTTCAAGCTAATTGGAGAATGTGATTTATGACTGTTAATTAGAGGAGGGAATTGTGCTTTGATACTATGTGCTCAGGGGAGGAGAATTCAGATTTTGGCTTTGCCTATGTACGTGCCGATGCTATGCTACTCGAATAAAGATTCTTTAAGGTAAACAATGCCTCGAAGTTCTTTGAAGAGTTTCATCTGTCGGAACACGACATTCAGCCAAAATCTGAAATCCATGACAATATCTTTTTCGTGAGACATTCTGAATTTCCTTTTCCCCTCCTGAACTAAATCTCACTGCTTTGTCCTGCAGGGGATGATGGTTTGGGTCCCTTTTTCTATCCCTGAAAATCCCCCTCCCTATTTTTTTTCCCCATAAGCCTGCCAGAAACCACAAAGACAGCTTTTTTAAGCCCCTCTTCAAAAAAGGCTTCCTTTAAATACACTTAACTTCCTCCTTTTTTTAGTGGGCAGATTGTTGTTTTTCTTTCTGGCCCTTGACCGCCACCTTGTGTTCTGTCTAGAAACAGCAGCTGAAGGAGATTCTGGAGCGCAGATCTTGCAGCGAACTCTACGAACACGAGAAAGACCTGGTGTGGAAAATGAGATATCAGATTCGGGATCAGTACCCGGGCGCTTTGGCCAAACTGCTCATGGTAACCAAGTGGAATAAACACGAGGATGTTGCCCAGGTAAGAATTTTAGTTAAGATCCACCAGGGACAAAACATTTAGTTGGGGATGACAGGCTGCAAAAGCCAACGGTTACATCCTAAATTCTGGAAACTCCTCTGCAAAACCAGCCCCCAGTTTACAAGTTAGGGCGCCACGTTTAGGAAAGCTGTCTTTTCCTGGATTGTTAACGGCTGTTATTCAAAAATTGGCTCGTGAGAATTTGAACGTTATTCCGCAAGGCTTAATAATCTGTTTTTCCTTCCCTCTCTTCCTTCCCTTTGATGTGCCTGGAAACTGTGTACGATTTCTTAAAGAGAAATGTTGGAGGTGTACCAGGTTCTTTTGATAAAAAGAGTATTTATAAAGTCTTGACTTTAAAGTCTGGGGCTGAACTCTTGTCAGGAATGGCCATCAACAACTTGGGATTCTCCCCTGGGTTGTTACGCAACATGTCCCATCATTCCAAACCAGGCTGATGGGTTTTCAGAAGACTGCAGAATCCTCGACTTAAAAACCATTCATTTAATGACCGATTGAAGTTACGCCGGCACCGAGAAAAGTTAACTTATGACTATTTTTCACCCTTACGACCGTTGCAACATCCCCGTGATGAAAAACTGGATGCTTGGCAACGGGTTCGTATTTATGATGGTCGCAGCATCTCGGGGTCACGTGATCCCCTTTTGCGAACCTCTTGACAAGCAAAGTCCATAGGGAAGGGCAGATTCACTTAATAACCATGATTCACTTAACAACTGTGGCAAGAAAGGTCGTAAAATGGGGGCAAAACTCACTTAGCAGATGTTTCACTTAGCAAGATAAATTCTGGGCTCAATTGGTGGCCGTTAAGTAGGGGACTACCTGTATAGGCCAGGCTGTTAAATCAAGCTTCCTTATTTAGGGGCAGTGTTACCTTCAGTGCGCTTCTGGCGGAAGGGACACCAAAAGACGATGAAAGGCCTGGCCCAATCCAGAGCTGATCCTGTGCTTGTCTTGCAGATGGTATCTTTGCTGCAATCCTGGCCCGAGCTGCCCGTTCTGAGCGCCTTGGAGCTTTTAGATTTCAATTTCCCTGACCCTTACGTGATCCGCTTCACCGTCAACTCCCTGAAAAAGCTGACGTGAGTGCAACTCATCTCCCAAAATATAAATGTCTTTATATTTAAAAGAAACATAAAACTGAAGAAAAAGAAAAGGGGAGGATGGGGTGGGGAAGAGAGAGAGAGAAAGGAGGGGGCTGTTTTGAAAAGCACAGGAAACAGGGCAGTTGTGCTATACAATTTCAGATTTTACTTTAAAAAGAGGGGGGGAGAATTTCAACCCAGGACAGTTTTTTTTTTCCAGAACCTTGGCAACTTTTAAGACGGATGGATTTCAACTCCCAAATTCCTGGCTGGCTGGGGAATTCTGGGAATTGGGGTAGACTTCCACTCCCAGGTTAAAAGTTGCCAAGGTTGAAAAATATCGACCCAAAATATGTTTTGTGCCTTGATATCTTTTTGGTGTTGAGAAAAACACGGTGAAGTACAGGACAAAACACAAGGGGAGATGAAATTGATCATGTGAATGGGGGGGGGGAAAGGGGGGCGGGGTTGCTGAACTCCCCCCCCCCACTCTCCTGAAGGTGGCACTCCCCCAGGTGGACTGGACTACAAGTTTCATCATCCCTGTCCCCAAGATGGGAGTCAAAACAATCTCATATAATAATAATAATAATAATAATAATAATAATAATAATAATAATAATAATAATAATAATAATAATAATAATAATAATAGTAAAGTTGGAAGGGACCTTGGAGGTCATCGAGTCCAACCCCCTGCCCAGGCAGGAACCCTACACCATTTCAGACAAACGGCTGTCCAGTCTCTTCTTAAAAACCTCCAGTGTTGGAGCATTCACCACTTCTGGAGGCAGGTTGTTCCACTGGTTAATTGTTCTCACTGTCAGGAAGTTTCTCCTTAGTTCTAAGTTGCTTCTCTCCTTGATGAGTTTCCATCTGTTGCTTCTTGTCCTGCCTTCAGGCGCTTTGGAGAATAGCTTGACTCCCTCTTCTTTGGGGCAGCCCCTGAGATATTGGAACACTGCTGTCATGTCCCCCCTGGTCCTTCTCTTCATTAAACTAGACAGACCCAATTCCAGCAGCCTTTCCTTCTATGCTTTAGCCTCCAGTCCCCTAATCAACTTTGTTGCTCTTCTCTGTACTCTTTCTAGAGTCTCAGCATCTTTTTTACATCGTGGTGACCAAATAGAGAAAGAGAGAGATCTATTTGGTTCAACTGCTTAACCTGGTTGTTTAACAATCTGACAACTGCCTTCCCTTAACAGGCTAAGATGGGTTAGTTAAAGCTGGATTGTGGTTAGTTTAAAGCTGGATTGTGGGGGCGGGGTTGCCACTTCATTGCAAACCTAGAAAACAGGATTGTTCCCCTTGGAGTTCAATGTGTCGTCTGAATGCCTACGCAACCGAGGGTGCAATCAATTAACCTTCTGCTCTTCCCCTTGCAGAGATGCCGAGTTGTTCCAGTATCTCCTACAGCTGGTTCAGGTTCTGAAATACCAGTCCTACTTAAACTGTGAATTAACCAAGTTCCTTTTGGGCAGGGCCTTATCCAACCGGAAGATCGGCCATTTCCTATTTTGGCATCTCAGGTGAGAAAGAGGGTTTGGGAGAAGCAAAGGCGGTTTAAGAGTCTCGTTTCTCCACTTGAGTTGTTCCCCCCCACTGGGGTCCCAGGAACAACTGGCAGAGCCATGTCTTTAGGCCCTTGCGAAAATATAGGAGGGTTGGGGTCCGACCTCACATCAAGGGGGCAAGATGTACCAGAGAACAGGAGCAACAGCAGAAAAGGCCCTCCTCCTGGACCCCGCCAGCTGGAATAATCAGAATTAATTACTAATTAATTTCTTTTTTTCCTGAATTTCCATCCACCTTCCCCGCCGGTGCAAAATACTCTCGCCCCGGCGTAGCGCCATGGCCTGATTGTATATAAGCCACGGATGTCCAGCGGTTGGAGCCATGTATTGATAACTCCCCTGTGATTAAAATTGTCTTTTGTTTGTTTTGCTTGGGTTCCATCTCTCCGTCAATGGTGGCTAGATCGGAAATGCACTTCCCTTCGCTGGCTTTAAGGTTTGGCCTGATCCTCGAGGCCTATTGCCGAGGAAACGCTCATCATATCAAAGCTCTGATGAAACAGGTAAGGAGGCTGTTTTGGGAAGCGAGAAAGGTCTTCGGAAACGGTGGAGAGAGAGAGAGAGAGAGAGAGAGAGAGAGAATGAGATGGACACAGACTGGACCACTGGGGTCCCCAACCCCCAGTCCATGGACCAGTACCGGGCCGCGGCGTGCCAGCAACCGGGCCGCACAAACAAGCAAAGCCCCATCCGCGGGATACAGGCAGCACACAAAACCACGCACCCTCCGGTCCGCGGAAAAACCTCTCTCCATGGAACCGGCCCCTGGTGCCCAAAAGGTTGGGGACCTCTGATATAAAAACTACCTTAGCCCAGAGAAAGAGGGAGGCCGTGGGAAGGAACCTCTTAACCGAGGTTTTAAGTAAGTTTGTGACAGCAGGCAGGCAGGTCTTTCTGTTAAAGGTGCTCAACCAGAACCATTTGGTTTTATTCAGTTACAGTTCATCATGTATCCTTCACGAATGCCTTGTAACGCATGGATATCGGTCTTGTGAGAGCCGGACACGTAGCAGTTGACCCAGAGTTTGCATACCAATTTGGTTGATGTTAGCAAAGGAAAAAAAAAAAAGAGGACAAGACCAAACAATAGGAGTCCATATGCTGACTCAGGCGGCATCTGAGAACTTCTGCACCAGAGACAAATTCCGTGTGTGTCCAATTGCACTCGGCCAATAAAGTTTTCTGTATGATTGCTATTTCCTAGTACATGATTGTATTTTAATAAGATTACTATGAATGTGATGATTATCATATTCTAGTATTTTTATATCTAAACACACTGTTCAATACAGAAATGGAATTTTTGATAATAATAATAATAATAATAATAATAATAATAATAATAATAATAATAATAATAATAATAATAATAATAATATAAAGAAGAAGAAGAAGAGGAGGAGGAGGAGGAGAAGGAGAAGAAGAAGAGGAAGAAGAAGAAGAAAGTTTTCTATTATTATTTCCAACCTCAGGATTGTCAACCAGTGTCTTGGTGAGAGCCTTGTGGGATCCGATTGATCTAACTTCTCTCTCTTTCTCTCTCCCTCTCCTCTCTCTCTCTCTGGATTCAAGAGCGAAGCCCTCAACAAGCTGAGGGCCTTGAATGACCTCATCAAGGTCAGCGCTCAGAAAAACACCAAGCCACAAACCAAGGAATTCATGCATACTTGTATGCGCCAAGAGACTTACCAGGAGGCCCTCTCCAATCTCCAGTCCCCTCTGGACCCCCGAATCTTCCTGGCAAAAGTCAGGTAAGGGGGCGGGAGAAAGTTTGGGGAAGGGGTTAGGATGGGCCTGAAATTAATGGGGGGGGGTTTGCCCCCAGTCTTGCTTGGCCCAGTTTTGCTTAGTTCAATGGTAGAATTAATGCTGGTTGAGAGTTGTGATTCAGGGAAGCCGATAAAAGCCGACGGGCATGTAATGCTCAGATTAACCTGTCCGTCCATCCATCCATTCCATTCCAATTCATTCATTCATTCAGTCAAACGCTGCTAACATCGGATGTTTTGCATTTACAACAGATGGAAATATAACCATATTTTTCCCTTTTGCTTTTAAAGTTAGATGAACGACCCCCCCCCTAGACTTCCTCTCAGATCGATCTGTATTGTTGTGATTTGGATCCCACTCTTAGTTCCAATAACTCGGGTCTCGACTATTTCTTAACCGTCCGACCTCTTGACCTCTCCTTCGGGCACAAAGTTCGATTAACCCCTTACACTAATTACTGACAATTAACCTCCTCCCTTAACACGAAACTATGATACTGCCCAGGGGAGGGGAATTCAGTTTTTGGCTTCAATTATGCAGTGCCGATGTTATGCTACTCGAAGAAAAGATTCTTTAAGGTAAACAATGCCTCGAAGTTCTTTTGAAGAGTTTCATCTGTCGGAACCATGACACATCCATCCATCCATTCGAATTTAGAGAACTACCACCTCATAGCAGTGACTCTGATTTAACCCAGTATTTCTCAACTTCTGCAACTTTTAAGAGGGGAATTCTGGGAGTCGAAGTCCACGTTGAGAAAGGCTGATTTTACTCAAAGTGAGCAGCAGGGTGGGGTTAGGCCGGTTCTTCAGTTTAAGGAGCAGGAAGGATTTTATTTTTTTCCTTTCAACAAGGGATTTGAGTTGCGTCTCTCCCCCCCTCTCGCCCGCCCTTTTTGTGTGTCCCTCCTTCCAGTGTAGAGCTTTGCACCGTCATGGATTCCAAGATGAAACCGCTGTGGGTTATGTTTAACAACGGCGAGGCGGGAGGAAACAGCACCGGCTTGATATTCAAAAACGGGGATGGTAAGGAAAGGCGAAGAGCCCAGTTTTTGGTTACCGAGATACCGGGTATAAGAGGTCAGGCTGGATGGCCTCACACACCGTTTCCTTGCCCTGGGATGAGTTCCCTTACTACTTCCCCTGCAGTGCAGGTTT
Organism: Protobothrops mucrosquamatus; assembly: GCF_001527695.2. Classification (NCBI taxonomy): domain Eukaryota; kingdom Metazoa; phylum Chordata; class Lepidosauria; order Squamata; family Viperidae; genus Protobothrops; species Protobothrops mucrosquamatus. Next base: position 599,427 of record NW_015387528.1, on the reverse strand, counting down.
AAAAGGAAGCCTCTACCTAAAGGCAGAGTTTGGTGTTTTTTGCTAAGCTCAAGGGAAAGTGGACCTGTCTTCTTCCATGAACACTTCAGCTCCAAGGAAAAGCAATATATTAAACAGGGGTGAGCTGATGGAGCTGCAAGAGGACTTGAAGTAATGCCAAAAAATTCTGCATGCAGGGGGGAAAAATCCTTAGTGCCCTCTGAGCTTGTTTTCTTGCAGAGGTTTTATTTATTTATTTATTTATTTTTATTTATTTATTGAATTTATATACCGCCCTATCTCCCTTACGGGACTCAGGGCGGTGAACAGGCAATAATAAAAACCACGATAAATATACGCAAGTTTCTGTTCTAAAATCAAATTAAATAACAGGCCTGTTCATACAAAACCCCCACTAAAACGTAATCAAACTACGCCAGGCCGGCCGCACAGAATAGATGGGCCTTCAGGGCTCGGCGAAAAAGGCGCAGGTCCGCAACTGTACGTAGGTCGGGGGGCAGGTCATTCCAGAGGGCAGGAGCTGCCACAGAGAAGGCTCTCCCCCTGGGGGTCGCCAGCCGGCATTGTCTGGCCGACGGCACCCTAAGGAGGCCCTCTCTGTGGGAGCGGACTGGTCGAAGGGAGGTGTTTGGTAGGAGGCGGTCTTGCAAATACCTAGGTCCATTGCCATGGAGCGCTTTAAAGGTTGTTACTAACA
>NW_015387528.1:589963-597410 GCF_001527695.2 Protobothrops mucrosquamatus | reverse complement strand
GCCAACATCCAACTCAACAAGAGCAACATGGCAGCCACCGCCGCTTTCAACAAGGATGCCCTCTTGAATTGGCTGAAATCCAAAAATCCTGGGTATGTTCTAAGGAGGCCCTCTTTAGTACATCCCCCATGCCTTCCAGATAGGCTGGGACTACAACTCCCAAAAAATCTCAGCTAGCATGGCCAATGCCGGAATGGAGACTCAGATCTTGAGGCTTAGAATAAAAAGGTGGTCCTCAAAGCCTAAACGAACTGTGGCTTGAGAAGACTATGAAGATGAGACTGGGTGGATGAAGGTTACTCAACAAAAGGTCCCTGTCCCTTGTCAATTGTCTACTCAACTCATCTAGCTGTAAGGAGTAGAAGGGTAGATCTTATGGAAAATGGACATGCTTCTGACTGGCTGGTCTCAAGCACCCAGATCCTCAATGACTCTAAGTAGATCTTCTCATGATGTTTCTGAGGTCTTCAGATACTTAACTAAATGAATTGTCTTTCTTAAAAATTTGAGGACAGCACAGCTTAAAACGGATTTAAGCGAGGAAGAGAAACATCATCTTGTGGGGATAGGAATTTGATCTTGGTTTTTTTGGGGCTGTGGCTGCTTTGAAAGGGCACCACTGGGTGAGTTTTTATGCTGCCTCGCAAGGGGCGAGTCGGCGTTCCTTCAGCAGCTTGTTCTCCTCTCTTGTGTAGTGATGCTCTGGAGCAAGCCATTGAGGAATTCACCCTTTCATGTGCTGGATATTGTGTTGCTACATACGTGTTGGGGATTGGAGACCGTCACAGCGACAACATCATGGTGCGAGAAAATGGCCAGGTACTTTGGGGATCATAACAACTGAGCTGCCTCGTCAATTCCCTTTTTATTCCATAAAAGAAGCTAGGTTAGATTAATGGATATAATAGATTATTATTTTGCAATCCAAAAATTCAACGAGCTGGTTAATTACTGTCTTAAGTTGTGCAGTTTATTCATATTGCGACGCCCAGCATTGTAAATCGCCTTGCTTTGTTTCTAAATATTACATACAGTTTTGATTCGGAGATCTTTTATACACCTGCTGCTTTTTTAAAAAAATAAATAAAACCGCTGCTGGATTTGCAACTGAGAATTTGAACTTTTTTTTCACTTCCTTCCCTTCAACATCCCGCTGCAGTTGTTCCATATTGATTTCGGCCATTTTCTGGGAAACTTCAAGACCAAATTTGGGATCAACCGCGAGCGGGTCCCTTTCATTCTGACCTACGACTTTGTCCACGTGATCCAGCAGGGGAAAACCAGCAACAGCGAGAAGTTTGAACGGTAAGCGTGGGATGGAGCCTTGTTGGTTTCAACCAGGGCTCCTCACCTCTGCAGTGGTCTGTGTATATTTTAGCCATTTAGTGTGGGTGTAATATTATTTATCCTTCTTATGGTCTTCTTTATTCTCCCCTTTTATTGGTACGATGAGTATTCTGTTGCTTTGCAGAGTGCTTCTGTACCGGACACAAATTCCTTGTGTGTCGAATCAGACTTTGGCCAAATAAAGTTCAGTTCCATTCAACTTACAGCTGGCAGTTTATCTCCCAAATCTTTCTCAGCCTGGGAAGCAACGTTTAACACCTCCCACCCCATTTGTCCTTTTTCCTTCTCAGATTCAGAGACTACTGTGAAACGGCTTACATGATCCTCCGAGGCCACGGCCTTCTCTTCTTACATCTTTTCTCCTTGATGAAAGCTGCTGGCTTGCCAGAGTTGAGTTGCTCTAAGGACATCCAGTATCTCAAGGTGAGGAGATGTTTTTGAGTGGGTTCGCAACCACAGCTTCCAGATTTGGGCTGGACCGTGAAGTCCATCGCGAGAATCCATGGACACCACGAAGATGGAGGGAGCATCTCATGGTTTGGGAACATTCTAGGGTCAGGGGTCTTCAAACTTGGCCCTTTGATGACTTGTGGACTTCAACTCCCAGAATTCCTCGGCCAGCGTGCACGCTGGCTGAGGAATTCTGGGAGTTGAAGTCCACAAGTCATCAAAGGGCCACGTTTGAAGACCCCTGAGCTAGAATATAAAGAGACACCTTGGAGGACATCTAGCCCAACTCCTTGCTCAAACAGGAGAGTCTATACCAGGGGTCTTCAAACTGGGCCCTTTTATGACTTGTGGACTTCAACTCCCAGAATTCCTCAGCTGAGGAATTCTGGGAGTTGAAGTCCACAAGTCATCACAGGGCCAAGTTTGAAGACCCCTGTTCTAGGTGGATGCAAACACCCAAAACAGGTTGTAGATGGAAATATGCAGCCATCTCTCACTCTTTGAATTGCATGTACTGGTGGTCCTCAACTTATGAATACAACGGAGCCCCCAAATTGTTGTTAAACAAGACTGCTGTTCAGAGCTTTTTTTCCCTAAGTTCACATTTATACCTTTCAGGACTCGTTGGCACTGGGGAAGACGGACGACGAGGCCCGGAAGCAATTCCAGCTTAAATTCAATGAGGCCCTGCGGGAGAGCTGGAAGACCAAAGTCAACTGGCTGGCCCATAACGTCTCCAAGGATAACCGTCAGTAGGGGACCCTTGTCTCCCCCACTCCCAAGAGTCTTCCTTCCCAGCTCTCAGGATGGAGCAGCTGGGCCTTCCACACCTTGCATGAAACAGGCTGGACCGTTTTAAGCTGCCCAGATGTGGAAGCTTGTATTGCAAGATGTCCTGCTTGGAAAGTCCCTGGAGATAAGTCCTCTGCCAAGCGGGTGATGGCCTGGGGCAAGGATGAGGAACAGTGGCACCATTGGGGCAACTGCGCGGTTTGATGATGTGCATATATGTGTTATATGTGGGTGTGTGTGTATGTGTGTGAGATTCGTATTTTATACTGCTCAGAGGTACTTGACTCACTCACTGGTTGAGCTGAGGAAGTTGTAAGTTTTCGAGGGCTCCGGTGATCCCTCCAAAGAGCTGGCCTCTTTATGAAGAGATGGGACTTTCTCACGAAACATGTTGGTTTTTGCACAAAACGTCGAATCCCAAATTCCGGGTCTTGCGAGGCCAGGAACGGTCTTTTGAAAGAGGAGCCCTTGGTTGAGAAGTGAAGTTTTTGGCAGGAGGTGGATGGTTGAGGATAACACTCATCCTGGTTTGTCGGATGCAGAAATGTCCTTACGAACTTTCAGTTACCTCTCTCGTCCAAAGCTACAGATTACATTGTCTTTATAAAAAAAAAAAAACCCAAAAGAATAAACAAACCTGGCCCCTTACCGATAACCCTTTCCTTTTTTTTTAAAAGCCAGCTTTTCAATAAATTCACATTTGTTTTTACCAGTTAACTTTGGACAATGTTTGTTTCTGCTGGGGTTTATTTCCCAAGAATTCCAAAGCCTGAGATTAGTCAACTAGTCCTTTTTATTAGCGTCGAGATGTCAAATGGGAAGGAAATGCGGAAAGTAGAGCCTCTTCTACCAGATACACTTTTTCCAGATGCTGAGGCTGGATCTACGTGGAAGCAGGAAAACCATCTGCCACCTTTGCATCGGTTCACACAACACGCCAAGCCATGATTTTGGGTGTGAATGCGGTTGTTGGGGAGTTCTCAACTTATCAAGGGAAGATTTCTCTTATTAGTGCAAGAAAAGTTAAAAAATAAAAAATAAAAACCGACAGTCGAAAAAGCAACAGGGAAGGAAAAAATGGGAAAACCAGAAAAAACAAGGCCCTGATATAAAGCTTTGGGGGTGGGGGGTGTTGTTTTTTTCTTGTACCAATTTTTTTTTATGATGGTGGGGTGAAAGGATATTAATTGGAACAAACCTTGGAACAAGGAGGAAAACTTTATTTTAAAGTTTAAATAAGAGATAGACTGGCAATTATTTGAGTACGACTTAGAACTTAGAACTAAGGAGAAACTTCCTGACAGTTAGAACAATTAACCAGTGGAACAACCTGCCTCCAGAAGCGGTGAATGCTCCAACACTGGAAGTTTTTAAGAAGAGACTGGANCTTGGATCACTCTTCAAACGTTATCTGGAATGTTGATGCGATAAGCTTTAGAGGAAGGAAGAGCCACATCTGTTCGGGGTGAACAAAAGACCCCCCCCTCCCACTTTCCCCCCCTCCCCCCAATAAAAATAAAAATAAGCTAACATTTCAAGTTAGTGTTGTTGTAGCTACAGGAATGAATAGGAGTGTGTGTGTGTTTGTTTTTTTTTAAAAAGAGGAATGACGCGAAAACAGAAACCTCCCTCAGCAGCTGAGGTAAATTTGGACCGCAGAACTTTCTGGATCTGGCCTGCATTTGGCTCAACTCCTGAGAAGTAGTGTAGTGTAAACCCAAAGAGGAACCAGGTTTAAAGGGCGGGCTGGGCTCCTGGGTGCAATCTGCTTTCAAAAAATAAAAATAAAATAAAAATAAAAATAACAACAGGAGCTAAAGCCACATAAGCCTCCGAGGATACGAACGGAGTTGGGTCCGAAGGTGGCCAGAGAAGGTGCCTTTATAAGTGTTAAAAGCCACCTTCCTTTTTTCTTTTTCTTTTTCCCTTCGGAAAGAAAAAAATATATATATTTATTTTATTTGTTTTTAAAAAGGGACGAAGAACCCATCCACAGACCTCGTATGAAATTTGCAGTCGAGTCCCATCGCCTCCAGTCGTCGTTTCATTTCTCTGCACTACTTTAAAACCTGTCCTTAGGAATTCTGGAAAAAAACCAAACCTTAAATCGCTGCTTATGTCATGCTTCGTGATTGATTCTTCATCGTCATCGTGGGTTTTTTTTAAAAAAAACCTCAGCGCGGTCGTCTCCCTCCCCTCCCCTCCCTAGCCCAGCCATGTTTTTCACTACCACAAGTGACATAATTACATAGTTCCGACGTATTTACAAAATATTAAAAAGTCTGTTAAGTCTCCTACATATTGGACCCCGTCCTGCCATTTTACACATGCAACTAGAGGTTGGGAAGGAGAGGGGAGAAAAAGAGAGAGAGAGTTGGAAAACCGTCGCGAGGAGGAGAACCCGGGACAACCGAAAATCAGCTAAAAATCAAACCAAGGGTGGGGTGTTTTTTGTGTGTGTTTTTGTTTTTTAAGAAAAAGACTAAATTAAAACAAAAAAAAAAAGTTAGCTCTCAAGTCAACGAACGAGCGGGGAGGGGGTGTTTTCTGGCTTTCGCCCCCTCGCGTCCCGGAAAAGGAGGTGCAAAGGGAGGGGGGAGGAGGAGGAGGAGGAAGTGGGCAGCCCCAGGCTGAAAAATTTAAAAAATATATATTTAAAGTTAAAAAAAAAAGTCTAAAGGGGAGAAAAAGCGGAAGGGGAAAAGCATTAGCGCTGGGCATGTTTTGAGAAGGGTTGAGAAGACGCGCCTTCCCCGCGGATCATTAAAGCAGCCTCCTCAGCAAGCCGGGAGAAAAACAACAGGGCGGCTGCTTTAAGAGCCACCCGTATTTGGAAATGGGGAAGGGCCCTGGAGGGAGATGACCGGGAGCAGAAGAAAGCACAAGGCAAGGCCTTGCAAGTTTAAAAATAAAATAAAATAGGAAAACCAGCAGAATCCAGTCACTGGAGGTGGGGGGTGGGGAGGGCAACCGAAAGAGGAGAGGTGCTAGCTACATTTCTACAGGCAGGGAATTGGGAACGGATATGCCCGACACACGAAGGGGAGAGGGTTGGGAGGGAAGGGAGACTGGCCAACGTTTTGGGGGGCCGGGCGGCTGTCGGGCCCCCCTTCGGGGGAACTCTGAAAGGAAGGGAAGGGGTCTGTCCTGGCGTCCTCTGGATCAAGAGAACGAAACGAAAAAGGCGAGCAGGGAGCGTGGGAGGGGGGGCTCAGTAGGGCAGGGTCGAGTCATCCCACTCCAACTGCTGCTGCCGGTTGGCGTGCTGGGGGTCCTCCTCCTGCTCGCCCCCCTCCTCCTCCTCCTCGCTGCTCTCCGATTCGGCGCTGGTGATGTCGTCTTCCTCGCCCCCGTCTTCGCTTTCTTCCTCCTCCTCCTCTTCCTCCTCGCTGCTGTGCTGGTCCTCGTAGGTCTGGGAAACGGAGAAACAGTTAAGTCTCTCGAAGGGGTCTCCTGATCGGGGGGGCACCTTAAGAGAGAACCCCAGGGGGACGTTCGCCTTCTCTCTAGTCCCATCCTGAGATTCAAGTCTCATCGGAGAGCGATTCTCAAGAGCTAGGGGGAGAACAGAAAAGACTGCGGGAGAAAGAGCGGAAAGAGCACCACTAAGAGATATTTTGGGTGAAAGGGGGTGGTGTGCGTGTCGTGGAAACTGTCAAATAGGCTTAATGCTGCTTTTTAACACAAAGGCCCCCGAGCTCACCTCAAAAAGGTGGGACTGAAATCCCGGGCCCACCCACGACAGCCCCAATAAACACAACTCAAAGTTGTAATGAGAGTTATCGAGCCGAGGTCTCAACCCAGAGGCCTTACCTCCATGGGGTTCACCGTGATGGTCAAGGCAGAATCGTCCCAGTCCATCTCGTTCTCCTTCCCGGAGTCCTGGTCCCGCATCGTCCGCTGGTGGGCCGCTCGGATCCGGAAGACCCCCAGGATGATCATGAAAACCAGGAAGCTGATGCACACCACGATCACCACTGTGGCGGTGCTGGGAACCACTGGGGACCAGAATGTTCAGAAGAGGTTAGTCAGGTTTAACTGGAGGACGGGAAGCACAGCAATGCATTTTTTTTTTTAACCTGTTCTGGGGAAGGGTAGTTTGAGGCAACGGATCTGGGGGAGCAGATTTTACAGGGGTGTTAGCAGAGCAGCAGAACGGGCTAACTCACATACCGGGGATCTAGTTCCCAGCTGGTATATTTACACAGAAGTCCAAATGTCAACGCTGCAAATACTGTATATTCTTGCTTTGACAATATGCAGAGCTGTCTGGCATTCTTATAGTTAAACCAGGCAGAAGGGGAAAAGAAACCGGATGTAAATCACATCTTCCAAGTTGATTGGAAGATGTGAACCGTGACCCCCAAAAAGGGTGGGAGGGAAATGTTTAGAATTACATGCATAGCGGAAAAGGAACCAGTCCTAAGCATTCCACCATGCCGTGCTGATGTACTAATCTTAAAATAAATGCTTTTAGGAGAAAAAATGCCTGAAAGTCCTTTTAAGTGTTTCGTTACTCAGACACATGACATTATGCTTAGGACTGGTTCCTTTTCCGCTATGCATGTAATTCTAAACATTTCCCTCCCACCCTTTTTTGGGGTCATGGTTCACATCTTCCAATCAATTTGTCCTTAAGACACATGACACAAACACTTCACAAAAGGGGCGTTGTCTTACCTGAACGCCTTTTCTCAGCACGGAGATGGAGGATCCACAGAATGGGTGGAGACTGTATTCCTGCCCAATCAGATCAAGTCAGCCAAAGTTGTCACGCCCCGTCCTGGTTCCATTTTCCAGTCTTGACGCGAGCGTAGCCATTGACTGACCAAGAACGTACTGGCTCACAAACTAATCC
>NW_015387528.1:575199-585739 GCF_001527695.2 Protobothrops mucrosquamatus | reverse complement strand
CAGCACACTCGGGGGAGGTTATTTTGAACAGGATGAACTGGTGGCTTCTCCTCCTGCGTTCAGCTCCATTAAAAACACAGGGTCTACTTCTGTTCCAACAACAGAAAGCCGCAATCCATTCCGTTCCTCCGCGGGGAAAGGCCCAGTTGCACAAACCCCAACAATCCTGAAGCCGAACCGAAGAGGAGGCTCCTTCACTTACTTCCACCTTAAATTCGTTGCTAACATAGCGTCCGTTGAGCTCCGAGCACACCAGCTTGAATTTTCGGTCAAAGAGCGAGACGGCGTGCCAGTTGCGGTACCGGATCAAGTGCAAAACCTCCTCGTAGCTAGCCATGGTGTCCACCCCTGCGGAGAACAAACACGGGTCAGCTAAAATCGATGCTGGTTGGGAAGGCTGTGTTTGGCAAAACCCCCCCCCCCCACACACACACACATCAGATGTTTTGCATTGACAACAAATGGAAATGTAGCCAGTCTTTTTCCCTTTCGCTTTTAGAGTTAGATGATGCTGGGAGGGGGAATGTGAAGGAGAGTCTAGCTAGACATAACAATAGTGTGTGAGAACCAAGGTTATTGAATGAAATAAGAGATAAGAATATGCGGGCTGGAGAACTGGAGGAAAGGTCTGCATTTCAACCTAATTGGAGAATGTGATTTATGACTATTAATTGGAGCAGAGAATTGTGCTTTGATACTAGGTGCCCAGGGGAGGGGAATTCGGGTTTTGGCTTCGATTATCTAAGTGCCGATATTATGCTACTTGAATAAAAGACTCTTATGGGTAAACAATGCCTCGAAGTTCTTTTGAAGGGTTTCATCTGTCGGAACCATGACATCACGATGTAGGACCTAGAGCAGGGGTCTTCAAACCTGGCCCTTTGATGACTTGTGGACTTCAAATCCCAGAATTCCTCAGCCAGGCATGCGTGCCTGGCTGAGGAATTCTGGGAGTTGAAGTCCACAAGTCATCAAAGGGCCGAGTTTGGAGACCCCTGACCTAGAGGGTCGTGGAAATGTAGCTGTGGCTTAGTGCAACGTGTCAAACTTCTCCAAGGGGGGGGAGCGACGGGGAGGGCCATACCGGTAAGGATGAGGCCAAGGCCAGAGCTGCTCATCTCCATTCCTTTCTGCTGCAGCCTCACCAGGTCGACCTCCAGGCTCTCTTGGTCCCGGTTCAGTTCCTCCCCCAGCACCGACACTTCGCAGGTGTCCAAATTATGCATGATTTCTTCGGACACCAAGGACTCTTGGACTGGAAAGGAGAAGAAAGGGGAAAAACCGATCAGGAGGAAGGAAACGAGAGAAAGTCCCATCCATCAAGTTAGTTTCCCAGGCTGGGATCTTTCCGTGGAATCTGCGCTGCCTACGAGGGACGCTGGATGCTTCTCTGTTCATCTCTAGCCTGTCCCGACTGCCAAATATGCCATTTTTAAATATATATATATATATATTTATTCGTATCCCGCCTTTATTACTTGTACAAATTAGGTAGCAAACATATCCAACACACATTTCTCCTCCTATTTTCTTCACAACAACCCTGTGAGGTGGGTTGGGCTGAAAGAGAGGGGCTAGCCCAAAGTCGCCCAGCTCGCTTTCATGGCTAAGGCAGGACTTGAACTCACAATCTTCCGCTTTCTAGTCTGGTACCTTAACCACTAGAAACCCCACCTCCCTTTTCTCCTTCCTTCCTTCCTTCCTTCCTTCCTTCCTTCCTTCCTTCCTTCCTTCCCTTTCTCCCTTCCCCTCCCTCCTCCCCTTCCTTCTCTCTCCCTCTCCTTCCTTCCTTCCTCCCTCCCTTCCCTCCCTCCTTCTCCTTCCTCTCTCCCTCCTCTCCTTCCTTCCTTCTCTCCCTCCCTCCCTCTCTCCTTCCTTCCTTCCTCTCTCCCTCCCTTCCTTACACCACCCACCTCCCTCAAACACCGCTGAATCTGATCCTGCGTCCACCGCTGACTTTCAGTGCAGAATAAAAAGAGAAATAATAAAAAAATAAAGCTCAGCCGAAAGGAAAATATCCTCTGAATTAACTTCTGCTTCAGTTTGATGGACGAGATGCTGCTTTGTCCCATTTTGGGAGAAAAGCGGTCGCTCGAGAAACGAAGAGAGAGCCCTGTGCAGCCTCTACTTCCCTGCTCCTCCTCTGGGTCTCACCTGTAGGGTCCTCCTCCCCCTCTCCCTCGGGCTCCACCTCCCGGGTGATGGTGCTGACGATCCGGAGCTCGGGGAAGAGGGACACGCCTTCGGGGCTCTCGAACTCCGAAGCCGAGCGGGCAAAGTGGTCGATGCCGCTCAGGCTGATCTTGGGCTCCTCGGGCTGCAGGACCACGACGTAGCCCTCCACGAGCGGGATGGCGATGCAGGCTTCCTTGTCGGCACACCTGGGAAGGTAAGGCGTGGGGGCCGTCAGCGGGGTGGTGGATTCCCACGGGAGAGTTTCTCTAACACTAGACCAGGGTTTTTCAACCTAGTGTCAACGCTGCTAATATTGAATATTCTTGCTTTGACAAAATATGCAGAACTGTCTGGTATTTTTAGAGTTAATTCAGATGACAGAGAAAAGGGAGGAGATTAGTAAGGAAAGCCCGGGAAAATGAACGGAAGTGAATCTTTGCCCTCCAAGTTAATTGGAAGATGTGAATCGTGACCCCAAAATAGGGGAGGGGAAATGCCTGGAATGTTATGTGCAAAGGGAAGGGAAATTCAGATCTTGGCATCCATCATGCCGTGCTGACACGTCTCTACACTAATAAAGGTTTTTTTTAGGTTAAACCATGCCTGAAAATTCTTTGAAGTGTTTCATTAGTCAGACACATGACACCTAGGCAACTTTAAGACAAGTGGACTTTAACTCCCAGAATCCTTGGAGTTGAAGTCCACCCGCCTTAAGGTTGCAAAGGTTGATAAAACTGCACTAGGCCGCCAACCCCTTCAACGTTATCTCCCAATCCTGACCTTGGTTATTACTCTTCATGTTATTAAATAACCCCCCTCCCTTAATTTATATTAATGCCTCCATGTCGAGTTTGGACCTTCAGGTCCACAGGGGGAAGCGCCGTCGTGCCTGTTCTGTAGAAAGCAGAGGCATACGGGCTCCCCCGGATAGGCCTTATGAGCTCAGTCTGCACCACCCACTCTAAAAAAACAACAACAATAATTTGTGCTTCCCTGTGCAGTGTGAAATTCAGCCACAATCTAGAGGTTTGCTTTGGGCACAGTTCGCAAGCATAGCAAGTTTGCTTCCGGGTGCTTGTCACCTTCAAAGCCCTTCGTGGCTTGGGACCAGGTTATCTGGGGGACCCTCCCTCGCCGGTCACATCTAGGGGACCCACCAGAGCGGGGAGGCAAGGAACGTTGAGGGTCCCGCAAGGCAAGCGTCCTGCCCTGTGAACCAAGCAGCCACTGAGTCAAAACCCTGGTTGCATCTCCTCTCCTCCGAACCGCCGCAAAGACTCACTTCACCGTGCTTGTAATTTTGATCCGCCGGATGCCGGGTGTGGGGAACTGGCGCGAGTTCACGTACGAGATGCGCTGCATGGTTTTGTCGAACCGCTCGATGTCATCCCCTTCTAAACTCAGGGCTGACTGGCTGGGATTCATGTGGATCTGAAGTGAAGGGGAATAGAATAGAATAGAATAGAATAGAATAGAATAGAATAGAATAGAATAGAATAGAAAAGAAAATATGGAATGGAATGGAATGGAATGGAATAGAATATAATGCAGAATAGAATAAAATAGAATAGAAAATATGGAATGGAATGGAATGGAATAGGATAGAATAGAATAATAGAATAGAATAGAATAGAATAGAATAGAATAGAATAGAATAGAATAGAATAGAATAGAATAGAATAGAAAATATGGAATGGAATGGAATAGAATAGGATAGAATAGAGAATAGAACAGAACAGAACAGAATAGTGGAATAGAATGTAGAATAGAATAGAATGTAGAATAGAATAGAAAATAGAATAGAATAGAATAGAATAGAAAATATGGAATGGAATAGGGTAGGATAGAATAGAGAATAGAATAGAATGCAGAACAGAATAGAAAATATGGAATGGAATGAAATAGAATAGGATAGAATGCAGAATAGAATAGAATAGAATAGAATAGAATAGAATAGAAAATATGGAATGGAATGGAATAAGATAGAATAGAGAATAGAATAGAATGCAGAATAGAATAGAATAGAAAATATGGAATGGAATGAAATAGGATAGAATAGAGAAGAGAAGAGAACAGAACAGTGGAACAGAATGTAGAATAGAATAGAATAGAAGAATAGAATAGAATGTAGAATAGAATGAACAGAACAGAATATCTTTATTGTCATTGTGTAACTCACAACAAAATTAAGTGCTGTCCACAGTGCACACTACACACAAATAAAAAACCACAAATCAGAACATACATAATATACACACATCCTTCACATTCTCTTCACCGTTGCGCTGCCCCTAATATTGCACTTCAATGTTGCCCTACACAGAGGTATTTAATATGGTTCCAGCTCTGGGAAGCTGAGAAGCCGCAAATTGCTAGGAAGGCAAGAAAACCTTGGCAATAAATAGTCTACCTTTGAATTTGTAAACAATTTCATCTTTGCTGACTGAGATGGGCAAATTGGGATGGGCTTTTGTCTCACATTTTTTGCCATGTGCTAAATAAATAAATGGGAAGGCGGCCAAAATGTAAGAAAACGGGAGCTTTTCAGCGGCATGCACTTTTTATGTTAAAGAAGCAAGGAACGTTGTAAACGTGGAACCAACTGCGGGCCTTGGCTTCGGCCAGAGATCCTGGGAGTTGCGGCGCAAGCAGTCTGGAGGCTGAAAAGTTGGTTCTCTGTGCCTTCCACGAGACCCGTGGCCCTTTCCGCAGCGGCCGTCTGAGAATTACCTTGAGGCCCTTCGCAGCGCCGTCCGCGGTGGGCAGGTCCAGGCCTTCCTTGCAGGTGTACAGGCAATCGATGACTTTCTTGCTCTCCAGCTTCCCCAAGCGGATGGTCAGGCCAGCCAGGTTGCCGCGGAAGAACTGAGCCATCCGCTGGTCACCCCCTGGGCGTGGAAGGAAAAGCAGTCGTATTTAGCTCAGGTGCTCGGCTGAGCACCCTGGCCTAGGTGCCAACTCACGAACCGCGCTCGGCTTCGCTTTCCAACGGCATGCAGTTAGTTGAGTCGCCCGTCCTGGAGGCCGACTTGCAGTGATGCTCAAGCACGATGGGGAGGGAAGGAAAATAAAAGATGCTCGTTCATGCAGCGAGGGGCAGGGATGGGATGAGCGAGCCTTGCTGTGGAACCAAGGGGACTTTAAGAGGACATCGGTCTGGCTGCCTTTATTTGAAGACAGCTTGTGTAAAATAGATCGACGATTACAACCCAACAGAAAAGGGAGGACTTCTTCCCAAGAGCCAAAGGTCCAGGATGGAGACTATAGTGAGAGCCAGGATTATGGAGAGGGGATGTGATGCTACATTTCCACCCGGTGATCAATTCATGAAATCCAGCCCTCGCGAGGGTTTTACTGAAATATTCTTGGGAGATCATATGAGTTGCTCCAGATCAGCGTTTCTCAACTTTGGCAACTTTAAGACGCCTGGACTTTCGACTCCCAGAATTCTGAGAGTCGGAGTCCATGCATCTTAAATTTGCCAAGGTTGAGAAATGCGGATGAAGCCTAGGAAAGCCTATCAAATCGGGAACGCTGCCTGTTCTAGTAGTCCTCTCCTATTGCCCCATTGATAAAAATCCATACCCAAAGAAAGTATTTTGAAACAACTGCTTTTGTACGCAAAAGGTTGGGAAACTCTGGGTCAGGTCCTGCTTCTTCTCCAAGGAAGCTTCCTTAGGATCTGCCTTAGGATTGGCTTTCCCCAAGTATGAGCCTGTGACAAAGAGATTGGGATGGGCCAGCGAACTTCCATGGCAGAGGATCCCCTGCGGATCAGGAAACGAATTACAGAGACATTGCTTTCGGTTGGCTGTTTAATTCTGAGGAAGGGAACTATGGGCCAATGAGAAGAGTCCGTGACGAGTCCCACCCTGCAGTACCCCCACCCACTAGGCCAGGGGTCTTCAAACGTGGCCCTTTGATGACTTGTGGACTTCAGCTCCCAGAATTCCTCAGCCAGGCACGGGAGTTGAAGTCCACTCCTCTTACAGTCTATATCAGGGGTCTTCAAACTTGGTCATTTGATGACTTGTGGGCTTCAACTCCCAGAATTCCTCAGCCAGCGTGCCTGGCTGAGGAATTCTGGGAGTTGAAGCCCACAAGTCATCAAAGGGCCAGGTTTGAAGACCCCTGCGCTAGGCCAAGGAGACTTCTCAACCTAGTTCATTTCGTGGCTTATTGACTGGTGTATGAACGCGTGATGAGGGGTTATTGCTAAAAGAGGAGAGGCGAGGAGAAACCAAAGAGGAAGTGAATATACATATATATATATACATAAGAAAAGTGCAATGAAAAGGGGGAAAAAAAAAAACAAGCTCGGCAACGTGATTATGTGTCCCTCCAATGGCCGTAGTAATGCAATGCTGGCCGGTCATGCTATGTGTGATGACGCCACGGCTTGCCTTGGACACGAAAGCATTAAAAAGAAAAATTAAAGACGGCCAGCAACCTGCAGGATTCTCTGTGGCTTTGTCGGTGTCATTCTCATTTTCCGTATACTCTGCGGAGAAGCAAGAAACAGGGAGGAGGAGGAGGAAAAGAAAAAACAGGAGCGGGCGGGTTAGGTAAGGGCCTGGATATTTCACCTGTCGCAGTTCAGGCCTGGATGGGTCACCCACCTGGGATTCCAGTTTGTTAGTGGGACCCAGAGGAAGGGCCTCCTCCGTGGTGGCTCCCTTCCTTTGGAACATCATCCCTGCAGACATTAGACCGGCCCCCACTTTGACAGTCTTTCGGAAGTCCCTAAAGATTTGATTTTGCCAGCCGGCCTGGGAACTCAAAGAGTTGCAAAGTGCATCAAATGGCTTATTTAATTGTGTGCTGTCGCCGATGGATGAGAGTTGTTATTTTTATTTTTATTTTTGTTTTATATATTGTCTATATTGTGTTTTTATTGCTTGTTAAGCTGCCTAGAGTCGCCGCGGGCGAGGCGGCGGCTGTATAAAATTTCTAAATAAATAAAATTAAAAAAACAAAACAGCGAAGCAAAGTTCGCAATGACCTTGTGGAGCGACTCTCCAGTTCTTGAGTCGAATAATTCGAAGGAAAAGCCAAAAAAGCGGCTGAACCCACCGATGAATTTGGATCCATTTCCCTCCCCCACCCCCCCATCCCGACAGTGCAGGAAGAGAGGAGAGAAAAAAGGGGGGATTGTCGTTCCTCTTTCTGCTAAAGCTCAACGGAGCGCTAAACATAATCCCCGATTGACTTACAATTCAATTATGGTCGTCAGATTCCTGCGTGAGCCTATGTTTGGCGCCTCGCACAACAGGAATAGAAAGTGGAGGATTACGGAAAAGGACTTTTTCCCCACTAACCTGATTTTTTAAAAAAAGTCCTTAAAAGCGGTCCTTAAAAAACTGTGCCATTAGGGGATTTCTATTTTTTTTTTTTTAAAGGAAGAATTACGGTGCAAAAATGTTGGCGTGGGACTTGCCTTCTTTAGACTAATCTGAGCATCCATTTTCTGAGGATGCCGATGACGTTGACGCTATGACTGAAGTCCTTATGCAGTCCCTGGAGAAGGGCTGTTTTAATCGGCTTTAAATGCTAGTTAAACTATTGGCTGCTGCAGTTTTAAGGCCCCCTTCCATCCCATACAGCAGTTCAGTGAATTATCCTGGCAAACATCCCAATCACTCACACAACCTATTGCGGGAAAGGCAGAGCCAGCGAAGAACGTGCTCACAAGACGTTTGGTTTTATATCTGTTTGAGCTCCTCACCCAGTTCACGTTCTTCGTTCTACTACATTTTTCTTCACCAACAGCTCTCAAGATGACAAACTAAGTGCTTCTCTCAAAAAGCAACTGCCTGAGCTGGAGAGAACTAGGAAAATGGGTGATCTGATTGCCTTTATTAAATCCGAGCTACTCTTTTGAACTTCTTTGCTTCAATCAGCCCGTTGCTCCTGATTGGATGAGTTGAAGACAATCTAACATCCACATGGGAGTCTGGCCCATCAATAAGCCGTCAAGGTAAAATCTAGAAGCTGTCTTACCTTGCCAGCAAGCTCCAACCACTAGCTGGGATTCTATCTTGGAGGGGTGAAGGGGATAATCCTCGGTCACCGGGAAGGGATCAAAGGAAACGCCATCGACGTAGAGCGTGGCCACCGGAAACTCTACGTTGAGGATGTAGTGGTGCCATTCCTGATCGCAAACCTGGAAGAGGAGCCAAGTGTTTAAAAAGACACCTGTATTTTGTTATTCCCAAAGGACAGGACCCGTTCCTGGCTCTACCTGTGAAAGATTCATAGCTTTAACTAGAGCTTAACAGGACACCATGGACAGTGGAACCTCCTGCTTTGCTGGAGGTGATCAAGGGAAGACAGGAGAGTTATCTGTGAGGGAGATTTTAATGAGGTTGTAATCTGGATTTGATGGGCCAGTGAGGGTCATAAACTAATGCAGATGGATAGTAATTGAAGATCGGGCACCTCCGGGTAGGATCGGCTTGAACCCTTGGTTGTGGGCCACCAACTAGATGAACCAAGGGGCCTAACTTACAGCCCCTTTAGGCCAGGGGTCCCCAACCTCCAGTCTGTGGTCCGGCACCGGGCCGCGGCATGCCAGCAACTGGTCCACACAAACAAGCAAAGCCCCATCTGCAGGATGCCGGCAGCACACAAAACCACTGGGGGCCTCTGTTTTAGGCCATCCATTTTGCAAATCAGTGGAGGGGAACTGCCCTAGGGTGGCTGAAATATCTTTGGGCCCACCTGATTCAGCCTCCAGTGGAATTCGGCCGGCTTGTAACTCTGCCCCTCGGAAGGATCCTGGCGGAAGAGGAAGACCAACCGGCAATTGTGCACGTAGAGGGAATAACGGTGACGGCTCATGTCTGCACAAGAAGATCAGAATTAGCCTCCCATCTCCGGCTCAGGGCGCGTTTGATGCTCTTGAAAAGTCATGGATCCCTTCCAGGGCTGGTCACTGCCATTGCCATCATTCACCGTCCCGGGCTGCAGCTGGGGGGAAGCCCACAACATCTGGAAGAAGCCCAGCTTTGAGCTAATAATAGGAGGAGAACTTTCCCTCTGGCTTGGTGGGAACCAGGCCAACTCAAGTTGAGCCAATAAACCACAGCTAAGTAGCGCAGCAGGCAAGCCCAGCGCCCTCTTTTTCCGACACCCGGAAACAAGGACTTAAAACGTTATCTCCAGACCCGTAATTGGCCTATTAATGTCCAATAAACGTTAACCCTGGGTGCAGAAGGCTTGGAGGCCTCCAGGAAGGGAAAAAGAAAGTTTTAAGAGCCAGAAGTCCAAATGCAGGGCGGGAATTCGCCGCTCCACGGAAGAGAGACCTTCACAGGATTCTAAACAAGCCAGCATATGTTTCTCGTAATTCTCTGTTTCCAAGCTTCCCTTTCTCAAGTAATTATTTCCAGCATCCCAAGATTATCCCCTCTTGTTAAGTGACGGGAAACACTTGATACGGCGCGAAACGAAGCTTGCAGTTCCCTTTTCCAGAGCCTGGATTCGGGGCACGTTCGGAATAAACACACTTTGTCCCTCTTTCTGGACCCTTCCCTAATTAAATTCATTCGGAGCCAATTAAAGAGAGAGAGAGAGAGATATATAAAGGCAACTCTTCTCTCCTTGTAACTCAAGAGACAAAGAACCTCGCAGCGGTTTAACAAGGGATGTGAACTTGAGCAATCCTCACAACCGCCGGGCAGACATTGATGAAATAGGCAGGTAAACTTCCTTCCCCCGTGCAGAAAGCAAACCGCGGTTTAACATTTTTTGCTTCCTTGAAAGCCAACCTTTTATTTTAGCTGGGGGAGAGAGAGAGAGGGGGGGGAGCCTCTTGCAAAGTCAGGCTAGTCTCCAAGTGACAAAAGAAGCCTCTTTTCTTTGCTCTGTTGTGAAACCCAAGCAATTACATTCCTCCTGGAATGGAGCCCACTTTAGAAAAGACAGCTTGCAGTGCCCAGACATTCAACCTGTTCAGAGAATACTAGACAAGGGTGGAGGGACGGGAGAGCGAAGGATCTTCTCTTGGGAGGGAGGGAGGGGGAAAAAAATTCAGATTTGCTTTGTTGTGTTTCCAAATATACCAAATTAATCAGCTTGTGACGTCTGCTAGGGCAGGGGTCCCCAATCCCCGGTCTGTGGACCAGTACCGGGCCGCAGCATGCCAGCAACCGGTCCGCACAAACAAGGGGGAGGGCCTTCTCTGTGGGTGCCCCCACCCTCTGGAACGAACTACCCCCCGAGATCCGGACGATCCCGGATCTCCTAACCTTCCGCCGCGCCCTCAAGACATGGCTTTTTCAGCAAGCGGGACTGACCTAGGGTGAATTTTAAATAGGGACAATTTTAATGATTTTAATAAGACACAGCTATAAATATTTGGTTT
>NW_015387528.1:554521-575099 GCF_001527695.2 Protobothrops mucrosquamatus | reverse complement strand
ATAAATAAAATAAATAAATAAATGTAGGCAGCACACAAAACCACGCACCCTCCGGTCCGCGGAAAAACCTCTCTCCACGGAACCGGTCCCCGGTGCCCAAAAGGTTGGGGACCTCTGTGCTAGGGAGAAGGAACAAGCACAAAACCCAGACAGTCTGAAACACCACACCCACGGCCGGGCGACTACGGAGAAACAATGATATTTTAGCCTGCTGCTCTCAAACCGACGCTGGTGCAGTCTTTTTGTGACCTCACCGCAATCCTACCCCAAAGGCCGAAGTGGCCAGGCGCGGGATCGCAAGCCGAATGGCCGGCCGGCCGCCAGCTGCCTTCACCTGTCTTGTCCGAATTGCAGAGGATGGTCTCCTTCTCCTTGGCCCCGGGGCCGTGCCTCATCCAGACGGAAATCACAAACGGCTCCTTCAGGCTGATGCTGACCACGCTCTCCGGCACCTTCACGGCTTGGGTGCCGTTGAACTCGAAGACCTGGTCGCTTTCGTGGCCGTTGTCGGTGGGGAGGTTGACGGTCCAGTTGGCCACGTTGCTCGGGGAAGGGAGCAGCTCCGCGGTGTCCGAGGAAGCGCCTGCAATGCCAGGAGTGAGACACCGTAAAAGAGCAGGCCGGTTTTTGCATCAAAGATGCAGATCTGCTGCTAGACATTCCTTCCGGTAGGGAAATTCTGATTCTCGCCATTCTCACGTTCACGTTTGCTGAGTAAAAGACCGCGTATCTTACCTGGCATCTTCGTTTGTCTGGTCTGGGGGGGGGGACATTAGGTACCCACGGAGAGAAAGGCCTCTGTGCCTCTTTTCAACACCCATGCCGCAGCCGAGAGAGGCTCACCCAGCCCGACACACACATACACACCCCCAAGAAGCCGGGAATCTTTCTGCTTACCGCAGAGCCGGTGCAGGGACTTCTCCGAGTAGGTGTCTCGGTCGCAGCCTTTCCCAATGTGATTGGTCTCCAGCTCGACGGTGGCCTGGACGGAGGAGATGGGCTCGTCGCAGGTCTCCAGGTGGATGTTGGGGAAGAGGGAAAGCGCCCCTGTCCCGGGTTCGTATTCCACCCTTTTGCTCCAGCCTGAAACCATCAACAGAAACGTTGCAGCCAGCAGCAGCCTTTGGGGCCTGAAGCAGCAAGCAAGGAGCTTTTTTGGGGGGGGAAAGGGGGGGACACAAGACTAACCCTGCCAGCCTGGTTTGCAGGTGGGTTTAATGCTGATCTTCACCAGCACGTCCTCGGCCGCCCTCTTCTTCCCGCAGTCGTAGGCCGTGACGGTGAGCTTGTACTGGTGCTCCTTGCTGAAGCTCAGCTTCTCCGTGTTCTTAATGTATCCTGGAAAAGGCAGGAGTCGGGGTTAAAAAATACAGAGCGGGCCCTGCCACGGTGAATTAGCCGGTCGCAAATAAAAAGGACTGGCACCCCTGCATTGAGAGGGGGAGGGGGAATTGTGATGATCCCTCCCCCAAAGTGAGGATGGGATGGGTTTGAGGTCCTTCCCTCTAAGGCAGCTCTGTGGCCTGCCAACTTCTCGGGTACAAGCCCGGCCCTCTGTCGTGGCCTTTGGCTCACTTAGCAATAGCAACAGCACTTATATAGCGCTTCACAGGGCTTTACAGCCCTCTCTATGTGATTTACAGAGTCAGCTTATGGGCCCCCCAACAATCTGGGTCTTCATTTTACCGACCTCGGAAGGATGGAAGGCTGAATCGACCATGAGCAGTCAGGATCGAACTGCTGGCAGTGGGCAGAGTTTAGCCTGCAATTCTGTATTCTAACCACTGTGCCACCAGGCTGCCTGCCTGCCTGCCTTCCTTCCTTCCTCTTTCCTTCACAAGCAATAGCACTTATATACAGCTTCATAGTTCTTTTACAGCCCTCTCTAAGCGGTTTATAGAGTTGGCCTATTGCCCGCCCAACAATTTGGGTTCTTATTTTACCGACCTCGAAAGGATGGAAGGCTGAGTCAACCGTGAGCCGGTCAGGATCGAACTGCTGGCAGTGGGCAGAGTTTAGCCTGCAATTCTGTATTCTAACCACCTTCCTTCCTTCCTTCCTTCCTTCCTTCCTTCCTTCCTTCCTTCCTTCCTTCCTTCCTTCCTCTCTCTTTCCTTCACAAGCAATAGCACTTAGACTTATATACCGCTTCATAGTTCTTTTACAGCCCTCTCTAAGCAGTTTATAGAGCTGGCCTATTGCCCCCCCAACAATCTGGGTCCTCATTTTACCGACCTTGGAAGGATGGAAGGATGAGTCAGCTTTGAGCCGGTCAGGATCGAACTGCTGTCAGTGGGCAGAATTTAGCTTGCAATACTGCATTCTAACCACCGGGCCACCACGACTCTTGACAGGGATCTGGGCCAAAGGGACTCGGGCCACTATCCAAAATGCCTTCTGTTACAAGCCAGCCAGCCGTCTGCCTTACCGTCTTTGTCGATTGCAAAGGGAACCTCCGGAGTGACAATCTCGTAACTGCAGATCTGGCTGAACTGCGGGGAACAGTCGGCATCCACCGCCTCCACCTTCAGGATGTTGTCGTACCGCTTCCCCTCGATTGCCGTGGCCTTGTAGGACTTCTCCTTGAAGACTGGCGCATACTCGTTGACATCGTTCACCTGGATGTGCACGGTGGCTCTGGGAACAGAGGGTCAGACTGCTATTTGCACCACTCAGGTGACCTTGAGGACACAGATAAGCCTCCAGGTGGCCTCAACGACTCTCTAAAAATGCAAATGACCAGCTGACTGCAAGGAATATCAATCCTTCCATTCCCCAAGAGGGAGTCAAGCTATTCTCTAAAGCGCCTGAAGGCAGGACAAGAAGCAATGGGTGGAAACGCATCAAGGAGAGAAGCAACCTAGAACTAAGGAGAAATTTCCTGACAGTTAGAACAATTAACCAGTGGAACAACCTGCCTCCAGAAGCGGTGAATGCTCCAACACTGGAAGTTTTTAAGAGGAAACTGGACAACCATTTGTCTGAAATGGTATAGGGTTTCCTGCCTGAGCAGGGGGTTGGACTAGATGACCTCCAAGATCCCTTCCAACTTTATTATTATTGTTGTTGTTATTGTCTTAGAAAAAAACCCAAGTCCAGTTGCCTCGTGAAAAAGCACCTTTGGGACTGAAGGACAGATTCTTTATCAAGGGGAAAATTCTGAACTGGAGACACACAAAGGCTAGTGTTAGCAGGGCCTGGGAATTAGAGAAGACGACCGCTGAACCGATAGTCTTCAGCAAACAACTCCCATCACTTGGGCTCAGTTTCCTGTTGGTCTTTCATCCACTGACTCTCCAGAGTTAACTCTACTTTACTTTTGGGTGTACTCTACTTTACATTGGGCCAAAGGGAGCTGGCTACCACCGGACGTTACGATGACGAAAAAGAGAAGATCCCTTGGAATCTAACCTACTTTAAGGCGGAGATGGGGGAGCTGAAGACCCAGTGTCTCTCAGCCCTGTCCATTTTGAGATGTATGGACTTCGACTCCCAGAATTCCCCGGACACCGCGGCCAATGGGGAAGGAGGCTGGCTAGCATTTCTGCGTACAGATGAACAGCCCTGGAGTTCTTCCTGTTGTAGTGACAGCTCTGAATGTTTGATTTTTTTCAACTATAAGCAGCAGGCCTTATTAAGCGATCAATTATGGCAGTTAAAGAAAGGAAGGGTGGGGGCTCCATTAGCTGGAGCAGACAGCTTTTATTACAGCATCACCCCCCTAAATTTGTCAAGCTGCAGGCCAATTGTCTAATTTCTCCTGGGCAAGAATTTTAAAAGGTCAAAGCAGGGGAATGGGAGGGAGGTATAACAACCTGCTACCTTAAGAGTCACCTCCAGACTCTCCTATTAGGGAAAAATCAGACCAGAGATATTCAAAATTCTTTTGCATCTGAAGTTCATGAGAAAAAACGTAAGATCTGTTTAGAAAGCATCAAGGGATGCCCATGTATCAGAAATTAAAACCTAATTGGGGGGTTGGGGAGATGTACCCTTGTATATCCTGACTCTAGCTGCAGATATGTCTTGCTTTCTGTCCTTTCAGCAGAGTAAGCAACCTTCTAAAAAAAAAAAATCCATCGTTATCTTTCGGATTTCTTGAACCTTTCTGAAAAAGATGCTTGGATCAGCTTCTCTGTCCTGCCGAAAAGACTCGGGATGTGTTAAGATCACTGTGGATCAGCAAAAGCCAAAGGAACGCATGTCATCAGAGGAGCTGTACCATAAAGCATAATGCAGACAAGGTTTTTTTTTCCACGCCAGGACAAGAGAGAGAGAGAGGGAGGGAGGGAGGGGGAAAGAGAGAGAGAAGGGGGGAGAGAGGGAGAGAGAGAGAGAGAGAGAGAGAGAGAGAGAGAGAGAGAGAGAGAGAGAGAGAGAGAGAGAGAGAGAGAGAGAGAGAGAGAGAGAGAGATGGATGGAAAATACTCTAAAGGTTAATGTGCAAATTCTTAAAATAAGATTGCTTCTGTTCCATAAATCCTGCAAGGGAAGCAACCTGCACATCGGTCAGAGCCGTTGACCTCCATCAGTTACATCAAGTGTTCTGTTCCCTTTTACAAACCAGGATCTCAAAGCTGATTTAATTCCTCCAAAGTGGTTATTCTGAGCACCAAGCAAACGCGCAAGAAGGAAACCTGATCCATGCTCCAGCAAATGACCCTTTCTGACTTGGAACGCTTGCGCCAAGACGCAACCGGGGCGCGCTCTCTTCCGTCACTGTGCCTTTCGGCGCAGGAACCACACACCCATCTCCCACGGGTATTTAAAAAAAAGCAGAAACCAGATCCATTTGCGGAAAGCAAAGCGTATTTCCAATTAGGACTTCCTTTCTCCCGCCCACTGCTTACTTGTGAGACTTCTTCATATTGACTCGGTCCGGTCCTGTCCCGCAATCGTAGGCCTGGATGGTGAAGGTGTATTCCTTCTGCAGCTCGCAGTCCAGTTTTTCTTTGGATCGGATCATCCCTTCCCCGGTGGATTTATCCACCACCACCGCTTCGAAGGGGACATTTTGCCCGTGAATTTTAAATCCACAAATCTCACCTAAGAGAGGCAAAGGAAGCTCGGATTAGTCTCTTTCGGACAGCCGGGACCGGGAAGACGGATCTCGAACGGGGATGGCGTGCACGAGGAGAGACACACACACACACGTGTGAATTTGGAACAAGTATCACTCAACCGGTTTAGCAGCCAGGGGTTTTGTGAGGGGGGACAAAGCAAAAGGAACGTGTGTTTGGGCCGTCCTGGGAACTTTTAGTCCGTGTTTGGAAAAAAGGGAAGAAACAGGCAGACATCTGGATCGCCAAGCAATTAATTCCCTTTGCATTCACTCATGCAGGAGGACATTGCAAAAGAGAAGGCAGGCATTTCACAGGAGCACGTGGGAAAGAAACTCCAGGGCAGAGAAGTCGAGTTCCCGGAAACAGGAGCAGAGAGCCCGGAAGCATAAATGGTCAAAAGCCACTGGGAATAAATGCTGGCTGGGCCTCCTCATGTTTTTTGACCAGAGCAGTTAAAAAACACTCCCTTGTCAAATCAAGGAAGGGGAGAGGGGGAGTGAGGTGGGGGGGCAAGATTTTCAACTGGATGCAGAAGATTCAGCACTTGTCATTCACCAAAATTCTGTCACGTGATGGGGGGGGGAAGAGTCTTCCTGTGCAATGTATCTGATACATATATATATATATTTTTAAAAATGAAAGAACAGCAGAAGTAATCGGGGAACCAAAAGGAACTATCGGAGGAGAAAAAGCAGAAATACCAATTTTTCAGGCATCCATTTCAATAGCACTAAGGCAGTAACTCTCTCCCTGCTTTTTTCCTTGATCGTTTCCCTCTTGGCAGACTGGAAAATCCGCCAGGACGGAGGCTTGTGAGAAGCACACAAGTCACGGCATCCACACATTCCGCTGAACAGGCATGCTGTGTCAACCCAAATGTTCCAGGAAACTACAGCTGGCAGACTGGTGCATCGGGATATCCAACTCCAGTTTATCTCTTCCTGCTAGGGCGCCTTCCGATCTATTTCCCCCCCCCCCAGGAAAAGGATGATCCAGGGGCTAATCCCGAATCGAACTCCCATCTCCGTGCCTCAAGGTCAAGGGGACAGAGCTGGCAGGTTCTCTGCAAAGCCACGCTCAGTTGAAAACTATCAATTTATCCACTGACCAATTCGGCAGCGGAGAGGCAGCGCTGCGCTCCGGAGAGGACCCGGAGGGTGGAATTCGGTTTACAAAACTGGGAATTTTTAAATGCCCGGCAGACGGAGTTCTCTCTTCCCTAACTGCAGTCAAGAATGACTGCATTGCCAGTTCTGCCAACTTTTACCAGGCACGCCATCTTCGTCAACTTAAGCGGAAACGACACGGATCCCTTGGAAAAATGACGCCGCCCTTAAGAAGGGGCTCGGCTAGGCCATGTTTTCAAACCACCGGCCGCCTAAATCTCTCCAAATGGATGATCTGATTTACCGATATTTCCAGCCAAGGATGATAAAACGAGGTTTTTCTATTGATATATATATATATTTTAAAAGACGGGATTGGGGGAAGCCAAGGAGAGGGCAGGGAGGAGAAGCGGAGAGGCCGAGAAAGTGGGTGGATAACTCAGGGCCGAAAAGCATGACAGGATCTTCTCGTTTAAGTGCCGATTCCCCCATGTCATAGCCAAAAGTTAGTGGGTTAATATTGATAAAACGGGATACAAAGAGGCCTTTGTCACCTTCCTTGCTGAGGGTCAGCTCAAAACTCTCTAAAGGGAGAAAAGATAAACCCAAGTCTTCAGGAAAGACTGAAAAAAGGAGGAAACGAGGAAAAGGTCAAAACACGTAGACATTGGATCGAAAACCTTTGAGCAACAACGAAATAAAAAATACCCCCAAATTTAAATGCTGCGCTCAAGCATAAATGCACCAGAATCCCCAGCCCCCTCCCCCCAAAATATTCAATTCCCACTTTTTTTTTCAAGCCCAGAAACCAGGGGATGCTTAGAGGAAGGCCCCAGGCATACTTTGGAAGGAGGTCACCTAGTTTCCGCAACAATTTAGATGCTGCAGTGAGTTCCAATCTCATTTTCAAATAATGCGTAAAGCCAACTTGGGGGGGGTCTCGGATACCACTCGGCCTTCCCGCCTGTTTGGCCGTATTGTTCCCACACTTTGCAGAATGTCTAGGAGCCTCAGATGTTATCTATCTCAAGTTCAGATTTTTATTTTATTTTTTAATTGTTGACCCTCTTGGGATAGTCCTTGCCAATCTAGATCAGTGGTTCTCAACCTTTTTAATGCCGCGACCCCAACCAGTCGTAAGTCAAGGACTAAACCGGTCGTAAGTCAAGGACTAAACCGGTCGTAAGTCGAGGACTAAACCGGTCGTAAGTCGAGGACTACCCAACAGGTCGTAAGTCGAGGACTTTCCCTGCCCGGGAGCGCCGCACATGCATGGTTCCGCCCCCTGTGCCGGCCGAGGCGTAGCTGGCAAGCGGCAGAGACGGAGCAGGCCGACCACCAGCTGGCCCAGCCCAAGGGAGGTAAGGCACCCGCCGGAAAAGGGGGAAAAATGACGGACAAAAAAAATGGCGGACAAAAAAATGGCGGACAGCCTTGCTTGGCGACCCCCGTGAAATGGTCGATTGACCCCAAATGGGGTCCCGACCCACAGGTTGAGAACCACTGATCTAGATGCTCTTCAAAGGAACAGCTGTCAATTCTAAGCTAGGCCGTGACCCGCACCCGACGAGGAATTGCTTTTGACAGCAACTGACTCATTTCAGACTGGCTCTATGGAGGTTCTCCATCCTCTGGATCCTGGTTGTCCCAGAAGTACTTTTTCCAAGAGGCAACTGGACTTAATCTTGTTTTTCTTTGAAGACATCCCGCTTCTCGTCCCAGAAGCTTCTCTGGAGAGCTGATGAAAAGCGAAACGACTCCAGAGAAAAAACAGGGACGTCCAGTTGCCTCCTGAAATAGCACTTCTGGTTCAGACTGGCCCAAACTGGGGTGGGGAAAAAAAAAAAGACTTGAATGAAGATGCTTGAGTAGGCTCAACGTGAGTGATGCTAACCACAGTGCCTTGCTTGAAGGTCTGTCGTGGAAAATGGATCAAAACTCTACGTTGGCTGTCAGGATTAGGAAAACCCAGAGCCGCAGAGCGTGGCAATGTCTCACTGGCTTAAAAAGGGTTACCCAAATTTACGACAGATGGACATTTCTTCATCGTTAGCCAAGAGAGGCAGGATGGACCTCTTCAGCTTTTTAGCTCTCTGCTCCTCAACGAAGCCTCCCTTCGTTGCCGCGTTTCTGGAACGCTTTTGACCTGCTTTTGTAAGTGCTTCATCTGTCAGGGCTGACGCAGCTTCGTCCGTCCACGGGAGAGAGGGAACAGGCTGGGAAAAGGACACTATGCCCTCAAAAGTGGAGTTTGCAAGGTCTTCTGCCCTTGAGCCCGTCCCGACGCAAACAGTGGAGGACAGAACATTCTTTCTCTAATATATATTCCAGGGGAATCTCAAAAAAAAACCCCAAATTACGGAGACGTTTCAAAAAGCAATTTACGATACGTCAGAGGCCTGCTGCTTACGCCTTATCTAAATCGTCCTGCGCCATGAAAGGAGAACAGCTCTTTGAATTTAGCCCTTGATTTCATTCGGGGCAGATTGAAAACAGGTCTGAAAATCCAGTCTCTGGCAGAGGATGTTTAGTAACAGCCTTCCTCACAGGGTGTGCTACATTTTGTTCTGTTTTGCTCAGTTATGATATCCTAATCTGTATTCTGTAATTTTCTTCCAGAGAACTCCAGGTGCCACGAAAAAGATTCTTAGTCATATCCTACCCTGGCAATCATCAAGCACGAATCTGTTTAGCTTTGGAAGGCTGTCTTCAAGAATGTGCCTTCAAACAAGGCCGCCAGCAGCGTTCAGTAGCTTTTGAAAATTAGCAGCATTATAAAGCTTTGATTTGCAAAGTTTCCCTTGTTCGCTTGCTTTGACATTTCTTACCAACGTAGATTGCCAAAGCAGCTTCGTTCCTCAATTTGGGTTGAGCTCAGCCTTAGATCTGTTGGAAAACTTAGGTCTTGGAAAACACCATCTTCCCAAGGGCCAGCCTTTGCTTTGATGGGAAATCCACATTCAAGAGGAAACTAAACCTGCAAACAGCTGCTGTAAAGGGCACAAGGTATCTAAAAGGGACGTTTTTTCCTAAGCCAGCTCTTGTATCCCAACCAAATTGCAAAATCGGAAGGAGCATTAAATCTAACATGTTCTGAACGTATTGTGTTTTTAAGGCCTTACGTAATGCAGAGATCTCAAAATCCGAAGGGTTTTCCCCCCGTACATTCAA
This sequence comes from Protobothrops mucrosquamatus, assembly GCF_001527695.2. Taxonomy (NCBI): domain Eukaryota; kingdom Metazoa; phylum Chordata; class Lepidosauria; order Squamata; family Viperidae; genus Protobothrops; species Protobothrops mucrosquamatus. Next base: position 565,759 of record NW_015387528.1, on the reverse strand, counting down.
GCCACTTTTATCTCTTTGAAACTGTGAATAATATTGTTATGTCCAAAAGGGGGAGGAGGAAGAAAAATCCTAAAAGAATTTGAAGTTTTGCTTTGATTAGAAAGATGTGAATTCAAGGCCAGAGAAAGAATACAAGCCCTAATGAACAATAGCCACCGTCTTTACAAATCCCTTGAGTTATTTTTTTTTAATCTGGCAGTGACTGGCCCAAGAGCACCCAGTTAGTTTCATGCTAAGGTGGGACTAGAACTCACAGTCTCCTAGTGATTGGCCCAAAGTCACCCAGCCAGCTTTTGCGCCTAAAGGTGGAACTAGAACTCACTGACTCCCAGTTTCTAGCCTGATACCTTCACTATTACACCAAGCTGGCTCTAGGCCTCACTCTCTATCCCGGGGGTCTTCAAACTTGGCCCTTTGATGACTTGTGGACTTCAACTCCCAGAATTCCTCAGCCAGGCACTCTGGGAGTTGAAGTCCACAAGTCATCAAAGGGCCAAGTTGGAAGACCACTGCTCTATCCAAACATCTTATCCCTCTTCACGGGGAATGGTCTGCAGGCATTCATCTCCTGAGTATAGCCCCTTCCTTTTTCAGAGGGGACGTGTGGATTCGGCCATTTAACACTGCCCCAAGATCCAAAGCTGCTTGGTTCTTGAGAACTTACAGTCCCCAACCGGCCCAATAACTTGGAGGGAAGAGGCCAGGCTAGGAAAGCATGCTGTGTAAAAAAAGGCGAGAGGGTACAGGGATAGAGAACTTGATCTGGGGTTTGCAGCCAAGCCAGGAATTGGCTTGGCCGATCAAAATGGAAATCCAATCACGGGCAGGTGGTTCTCTGGCTTTTTGGCACGTCAGGCTGGAAAACCAGGCTGAAGGGGGCCAAAGATTTTCCGTAACAAAAGACCGATGCTGACAAATTTCCAATTTAAAGCTTGCGTGAATAGTTATGAATGCCACATGCTCTCCTGCATGTAATCTCCTTATGTCCAATGAAGCCGAGAGGCTTGATCGTCCCTTTATTGATTCGAGTTCGCTTTACAGCGGATTGCTGGCGGCCCCTCACACAATGGAGCTGTGGCAAATAAAAAGTCGGGGCTAGTTGCAACTGGACACACACACACACACCCCAGCCTTTCTTGATTACACGCCCCAGTGGATACATCCCCAGTTTGAGTTTCACGCTATTCCAAAACCCACGGGCCAAATCTTCACACATGAACTGTATTCAAAATTAACTATTCCAGCAAATATATTCCTGGCTTCACTGCACCAATTTCTCCAGAACCCAACCCGGTTTTACCATTTTGCCTTTCTCCCATACGTATAGTGGGTCTATTATGGGATAACTACACATACTTTTCCACGTCAAAGGGACCTTGGTTTTGAAGGAAGGCCTCCACCAAACACTAATTAAATAAATGCAAGCTCCCCTACTGTCAAAGCTGCAAATACTGTATATTCTTGCTTTGACACCTACCTGCAAAGCGAAGCGGCGAATCTTTATCCAGTGCTATCAAGGGAGGGTCCAGGAGCACTGTGTTGTCGTTTTCGGTAACAATGCCATGGTAAGTGGTTTCAATCCACGGCTTGTGCTTGTTAACTGTAAAACCAATGAACAGAACAAGATTAATAAGAGACTGAGGGCAACGGCCTATCCCAAATGTTTTCTGCCGGGGCTGCATCTCACCTATCCGAGCTTCGCGAGTTGACGGCCTGACATTGGCGTGGGCAGTGGAGGGGAGACGGAAAGAGTGGAAAGTAAAGAGGAAGAAAAAGGGGGATGGAAGCTCAGCTTAGCCCAGGTGAGAAGCTACAGCCAGCCCAGGTCAAAAGTAAGGAGATGCAGAGCTGGGAACTGATCACCTGTTTCCTAAACAATACGCAAGCACCTGATTGAACATTTACCAGGGATGGCGGCTTTCCTTTGTGTTGTTTGTGTGCGAAAACCTCAGCATCAGCTTCTGCTACCTTCTGTAACCATTTAAGCTTTTCACTCTTGGCAAAATTAAACGGCCAGGAGTCTTTCTTTGCTAGATGACCAAGGGGGATGGTTGACATTTTCATTTATTTAATCCTGTGTCTGTGATTCAAGATATTACTCTGGGAAGCAAAATCCAGATTAAGGAGGCCCATCTCATTATCACCCACCCCTTCGTCGACTCTCCTCTGGATCAGGGCTTTTCAACCTTTTCGGCCATTGTACCACTTTTAGGATATGGCAACATACGAGTACCACCAGTCGCCTAGCAAGGGGTCAAAAACTTGATGACCCCACCCCCAAAAAACAGGAAAAAAGAGATGAAGTACAGGTAGTCCTCGACTTACAACAGTTTGCTTAGTGACTGTTCGAAGTTACAATGGCACCCCCAAGCCACAGCCGAGCAAGACACCTGTTTGCCCGCCTGGCCGCGCTCATCCTCCTGTCCGAGGTTTTCATTGTTGTGAGCATTTCTGTTGAGGATTGGCAGCAGAGGTGGGGTGGGGGATGTTTGGTTTTTATTCCTGTCTGCTGGGTGGTTGCAGCAGATTTTGGTCACTTCACATGACCCTGGGACATTGTGATTGTCATAAATATGAATCAGTTGCCAAGCATCTGAATGTAAATCACAAGACCCTGGAGAGGCTGCAACATTCCAGCTGATTGGTGCTTCTTCAGGGCTCAGCAGAAGCACCAGGATCAGTGCCGAGCACCAGCTGGAGCCTGGCACTGATCCTGGCGCTTCCACTGAGCCCTGACAGCCCTGCAGCTCCAGCCATCTCTTGCTCAGGCTTGTGCGGTGCTGCCACCGGTTCAGCTCATTCCCTTCCCCCGCTACTTTTCTAGGATGGTCGCGTACGACCTGCCAGGTGCCAATGTACCACAGGTGGTACCCGTACCACTGGTTGAAAAGCCCTGCTCTGGATGACCGTCCTCTACGTGGGACTGCGCTGGGAGACTCCACAGAAGCTACAGCTAGTCCAGTTGCAAATGGGCTATTCCAGGCGTTGGCTATCACCTAAAGAGCCCTTCGGGGCCAGGTTATTTGTGAGATTGCCCATCTCCAGTTATTTCTATCCACCCCGCAAGATTTGATAGGCTTGGTATGCTCCAGGTCTCTTCTATTAAAGAGATGCTGTGAAGGAACCTGGTCATATCATAGCATCTGCGCTGTGGAACAGCCTAGCTGGCAAGATCAGAATGTCACACCCAACTCTACCTGGCTCTAAATTGTGGAGACACCGCATGAGGCTTTAACTGCACTTTGTGTTAGAGGGTTCAGGTATTTAGATGACGGTCACTGCCCAGAATTTCATGGCGAGTGGGCAATACTAAATCCTGAACATCCAGATAGAACTAGGATTCTCATAAGCTGCCACAGACAAGGTACGGCCTTGTCTTTCTTTGGCATCCGCCATTGCCACCATCCCGCCAGTCTTTAACAAAGATGAATTACGTCGGTCTGCAGGCAGCACGGCACAAAGAAGGTTGGTTATATTAAATGAGACATGTTCTCTTCATAAAGGATAATAATATAATGTCCCAGCTGAAAGTCTGCAGAGTCTGTTCCCAGAATAAATTGAAAGATTAGGGCTTTTTTTGTTGTTGAAAAAAAAAATGTCTTTTATCCTACCAATAGGTTTTGTCATTTAAGATTTAATGCAGTCTTTGGAGGGGTGACAGCCTTCAAGCTGCTCCTGGAGCACTGAAAATAGCATAAGGCTTTATCTAAAAAAAGGCTAATGCAGGAGAGGGAGAGAAAGAACCCGTATTGATTAGGTGAAAAGGAAAATTGCACCCAGAGGTCAAGTGCTTCAGGTCTGTTTAGGGCAGGGGTAGGCAACCTGGGCTCTTTTAGGACTCGTGGACTTCAACTCCCAGAATTCCTGAGCCAACATGGCTCAGCTTGGAAACCTCTCCCTTTCCCCTCAGCATGGCTGGCTGAGGAATTCTGGGAGTTGAAGTCCACGAGTCATAAAAGAGCTGAGGTTGCCTACCCCTGCTCTAGTGCCTTTTTTTTGCCAATTTGAGGTGGCATTCCCAATCTTTGCACGGGCATAAAGCTACTCCATGAGTTGGGTTTCAGGGATCCTCAAGAAGTGGGAGGAAGGAGGTGAGGTTCTGAAGAAAACTGAAGCCCCAGACCTGCAAAGCAATCCTAATTTACTGCTGGTTTAGGTTCAGGGCCCCCAGAAACATGACAAGTTGCTCAGAATCCGCTTCGCAGTTATTGCTCCCGTTTATAACCTCTTCATTTTTAACAACCCGTGTGGAAAAAAAGAAAAAAGAAAAAACCTATTCAGCCTGGAATGAAGAACAGCTAAAATGCCAAACTTCATCTGTTGGTATTTAACTGGCGAGCAGCAAACACCGATTGTTAATTACTATTTATCGTTTCAGTTCCGCATTCTCTTGACTGCTGAAATTTGGTTGGGAAAAAACAAACAACCCCCTCTTTATTTTATTTTATTTCAGGTGTTTTTCTCAGACATCAGAGAAGAAGGCATCAAGCAAAAACATCTTTCCTAAAGCACAAAAGCTTTGAAGGAGGGGGGGGGGGGGAAACCTCAACACATAAGTTATAAAATTAAGAGCCAGGTGAATGAATGTCATCACAAAAATAGGGATGGGTCTTGGAGACTAGGGCTTGTTCCCTTAGTCCAGTGTTTCTCAACCTTGACAATTTTAAGGCATGTGGACTTCAACTCCCAGAATTCCACAGCCAGCATTGCTGGCTGTGGAATTCTGGGAGTTGAAGTCCACATGCCTTAAAATTGTCAAGGTTGAGAAACACTGTGGCTTAGCCTCTTATGGCAAATAAAAAACAACAAATGAACAATGATGGTTCAGAAATCTTTGCTTCTCATTCCCCTGCATTGCAAATCACTCAACCTAGACAGATATAAGTATTCATTTTTCTTTCTTTCTTTCTCTTTCTTTCTTTCCTTTCTCTCTTTCCTTCTTTCTTTCTTTCCTTCTTTCCTTCTTTCTTTCTTTCTTTCTTTCTTCAAAGCTATCTAAAAGGCAGTAGTTTTCTGCAAGCTTCAGGAGAGCAGTGTTAAGCATTAACTTTGCTATAAAACACTCAAGGTTTCTCCTCTGAAAGTGCCTTTTAAAGGCAAGTTTCTCATGCCCAAACAAAAGTCTTCTCCAGCAGCGTTTCTGCTGCGTTGAGAACCACAGACAGCAAAAAATGCAGCAGCGAACAGGGGAAGCCTCATTGCTACAGAACAAGCCATCATGAGATGGGACACCTATTTAAAAGGAAACAATCCCTGGTGGAAATTTAAGATCCATCCTGGGCCAAATTTCACAACTGCCACCAACAATACCTGCAAGTCCGAGAAGGGACTGAATCCCAACGTAGATGTGAAATAAATTCCAAACACCAGCCAACAATCAGAATAGCGCTGGAAGGGACCTTGGAGGTCTTCTAGTCCAACCCCTTACAAAAGCAGGAGATCCTACAAATTCTCGACAAATGGCTGTCCGGTCTCTTCTTAAAACCCTCCAGTGATGGAGCATCCACAACTTCTGGAGGGAAACTGTTCCACTGGTTGATTGTCCTCACTGTTAGGAAGTTTCTCCTTAATTCCAGGTTGCTTCTCTCTTTGATTAGTTTCCATCCGTTGCTTCCTGTCTTGTCTTCTGCTCCTTTGGAAAATAAATTGACCCTCTCTTCTTTGTGGCAGCCCCTCATATACCGGAATGCTGCTATCATGTCACCCTTAGTCCTTCTTTTCAAACAAGGAAACCCAACTTTGTTAAAGCTAGAGGCTACGGAATTGTCTCCTCTAGTTAATCCTAAAGATTAAAACATATAATCTTCTCTCCCAGCTTCCAGTTTTAAGTCAGCAATTCACTATAGTATAGACAGCTTGAGGGGAAAAATAATAATTTGTAAAAAGAGCTGACTATCATGGGGATCATCCTGCCTAAAGTTCCTAAAAAAAACCCCAAAGGTAATGATTGGGAGGATAAGAGCTGCTCCCCAAATCAATGCATTGATCCAGAAGACTAATCTATAGGAGGAGGTTAATGATTCCAGTGCCACTCCATGGTGAATTGGCAGAAGATGGAGGATGTGATTAAATCCCTGTTCGTATCTTGCATCTAATTTATTTTTTTTCAACACAGACTTGCGTCTAGAGACTGCAAATCGTTCTTGTAGTTATGGGCCGAAGGCCAGTGTATATTCTTCCCAGATTTATTTGCAAAAACTGCTCAGCGTTTAAAGAAAGAATTCTTATTAACCTGCCTTCTGCACTCATGCTTACATTAGGCCATCATTCAAAGATGATAAAGTGCTGAGAGGCATCATCTAACAGCCCTTTTGCATTCAGGATCCCTTCCCACAGTTGCAGGTAGAACATTATAGCTCATTCTGGGAGGAAGCAAGAGGCATTCTGGCCCAGTTATTTCTTCTTAATAAATCAAAGTTATTCCTGTAGCACTAGAAAAAGCTGTTCTGGGATAAAGCTGCTCAGTCATTCAAAGTTTGCCTCAGCAATTTTTGTCCTCTCAATATCCCACACTAAGGCAAGTATTGTTCCAGAATTTAGCCTCTGCCTTTATTGCATCCATAACCTTTAAAAGGACAAGCTTCAAAAAAAGGGAAAAAAAGGGGGGGGAAGACTCGAAATATGTTTTGGCAAAAGGGAAGCAAAATGACATTCTTGTTTTCTCTACTAAAATACAAACAATTTTAAGACGACAAGTCTTGTGTTGCCTGGAAGGCACAGGAATGGTCAGGGAGGATAATTCAACCTGGAAAACTATTATCTATTGCTTACTTTTAAAGAGTGCCAAAGGGTTTTATTTCGTCTCTCCTTATCAAGTGCTACTTCTCTGGAACGCTGCAAGGAAACTGAACAAAATGAAGCAGGAAATTGACACCTTCCCGGAGAAGGCCCAGGCTCTCCCCAACGGTGAAATAGAAGTTCAGTCTGCTATGCTTTCCTTGTGGCAGCCGGGAAAATCAATGGAGGGTGAACCTGTCCTTTTGAAACAAGACACTAATACAGCATTTAAGCCATCTCACCTGGCCCTTGTTTTCGGGTTTTCACATCTAATGAAATAAAACCCTGAGGTTTTCTGCAATGCGTATCCTTACCTACCTCAATGCCTCTCCACAAAGGGTTTTCAGGGGGGGAAAAATGCAGAGTTCCCAGGATGTGATGTCCCTGGTTGGCGATCAGAAATTCCCCCAGCAAATGTACAAACCATACCTCTGTGTGTGTGTGTGTGTGTGTGTGTGTGTGTGTGTGTGTGTGTCTGTGTTTGAGAGAGAGAGAGAGAGAGAGAGAGAGAGATACCGTTAGGTAGGTAGACAGACAGGCAGGCAGGCAGGTAGGTGGGGGAGAGGTAGGTAGGTGGAGTGAGAGAGAGAGAGAAAGAGATAGATAGATAGATAGATAGATAGATAGATAGATAGATAGATAGATAGATAGATAGATAGATAGATAGATAGATAGATAGATAGATAGATAGATAGATAGATAGATAGGCAGGCAGGCAGGCAGGCAGGCAGGCGGGGGGGAGAGGTAGGTAGGTAGGTAGGTAGAGAGAGAAAGAGAGAGAGACCTAAACACAGGCATTATATCTTTATTGCCCCCAAGAAGCAGATTCATCACCCTTAAAATTAACCTTTCCTTACCACTAATAACAATCCCGAGCTTCCATATCTCAAATAGGATGACAGCCTCCCTTTGACTCTAAATAACTGGTGAGGAAGGAAGAGAATGAGGAGTGCTTTTATTTATTTATTTTTTTAAAAAGTTTGCCTTAGTATGTCTGCTGCAGGCTCCCTCCCCCCAAAAAAACCCTGTAAAATTATACCCCACAAATCATAGAACCAGAATGAGTGTTCTTGTAAGAGACAGAAAATGGTGGTGGCTGTGGGTTAAAATTATAGAGGAGGAGGGGGAAGAGTGGGAGCGCTCAAAAGGCTAGTTTTAAGGGCACAAAGGGGAATGAACGATGCCTAGATCTCAGAAAAATATCCTGCACTTCGCAGAAGGCATGCACTCTGTTACCTTCTGCGTGTCCTGTCTGTTACAGATCATACATACAGTACAAAGTGGGGAGGAGGGATACAAACTACATCCAAGAGGGAATGGACTGGAAAAGATAGAAGGGGAAATAATGAAGGAATTAAATGCCCCCAGGAGTGATTAGCAGGTAATGAGGTAGAAGGGAAAATGATCTTGCAACGGAATATTATGCACACAATTACCCCTGAATTCAACGGGGCTTAGTCCCAAGTAAGTATAACCAAACACAAGGTTACATATATATATATATATATAAATATCACCATAAAGATGAAGGCAAAAGTTGAGCTGTCCGTTTTTAACTTTCCTTTCGCTGTCTGTCTTCATGAAATGCCTTCCGAGGTTATTAAATCATGCATTGCTGTATTGCTGCATGGAGCATGCACTAGGATTACATTAGGATGCATATTAAAATATTCCACGGCACGTATAAAGGATTGTTAGATTACTAACCCTGATTAAAATATCGTGCCTGATTTTGCTGCTGGGGACAATTCTTTCACCAGCCCCTTTTTAAGACTGTGTCAGTTGCAACTTCTGTTGTTTTAGCCGGATTCTTATAATCTCTGTAAGCTGCCCAGAGCTATTAAAAGCAGCTTTTCAATCTTCCTCTAGCAATGTGGATATACCGAAACGGTATGTGCATCCTCCGTGTGGATCCTTCTATCAATCAAACTCCAACAGCGTGCATGTGTATACGTAATACACATGCAACGCTGCATCTGTGAAGACCAGGCTGCGCATCAACAAAATGCAAAATGGTGACTTTCCCTTGGATGGCAATGTTGTGACTCTATCACACAGCCTCATGGCTTCTCTTTTGAACTGCAATCCTATGCATATCTAACACACCGCTACTGCCCGCTCCTCTGATGCCAATCGTGTGCACATATAACCAGTGGTGGGATTCAGCTGGTTCGCACCACTTTGGCAGAACCGGTAGCTAATTTTTGGTTGCCCAGGCCCAGAATGGACTTCCGGAAGTGGCATCCACACAAGAGAACCGGTTGTTCACCTATTTGAATCCCACCACTGCATATAACACAATTCTGTGAAGGCTCTCCCTAATGGCAACCCTTTTCTTTCTCTTTCTCTTTAACAAATCCCTATGACTTCTCTTTCAGATTGTGCATAGGTAACACAAGAGCTGGCCTCTCTTGGGCAGTAGCCATAAAATACTACACTGCACCTGCTCTCTCGGACTGTGGAAAGAGAACACAACATTGTGTCTTCTCTTTCCCACAGCGACCCTCTAGGTTGCAACCCATCTCTAGGTATTCAGTATACCCCAGACCTGATCCTTAATCTGTCTCGGACTACAATCCCCTGCATGTAACAACTCTGTGCCTCTGTCAGATTTTGCATAGGCAACACAACACTTGGCCTCTCTCCCGGTGTGTGCATACCAGTCAACATACCACTTGGCCTTCTCTCCCACACTGTGCATATGTAACACAACATTGAGTATTCTCTTTCCGATGGTGCAGATAAAATACAAGACACCTCTTCTCCTAGATATCCTGGGTAGAGAACACAACCTGGAGACTTCTCTCTCTTACTCCATCCATCCACCCACCCACCCACGTAAATATCACACACTTGGGTGAAATTCTTCAGATGGCAACCGTATGGATATAACAATCTTGCAGTTATTCCTTCAGTTTGCAATCCCGTGCAGCGAAAACATTATCCCTCCATCCATATTTATCTCCTCATCCATCCATCCCACTTTTATCTTTATCACCCGCTATATAAATACTACACACTTGGGTGTATCTCTTTCAGATTACAATCCTGTGCAGAGAACCCTAACTACCTATCCACCTACCTACTTACCCACCAATTCCATCCATCCATCCATCTCACTTTTTATCCCCCTCTAGGTAAATACAACCCAATTGGGTGTATCTCTTTCAGATTTCAATCCTATGGAGCAGAACACTACCTAACTATCTACCTATCTACCCCATCCATCCTACTTTTCTCTTTATCTCTCTCTACCTATATACAACACAGTTTGGTGTATCTCTTTCAGATTGCAATCTATGCACATAGAACACTACCTACCCACCATCCACCCCACTTTTCTTTTTATCTCCCTCTAGGTAAATACAACCCAACTGGGGCTATCTCTTTCAGATTTCAATCCTACGAAGACAGAACATTACCTACCTACCTGTCTACCTATCTACCCACCCCATCCATCCCACTTTTCTCTTTTATCACCTGCTATGTAAATACTACACACTTGGGTGTATCTCTTTCAGATTACAATCCTGTGCAGAGTACCCTAACTACCTACCCGCCTACCTACTTACCCACTGATTTATTCCATCCATCCATCTCATTTTTTATCTCCCTCTAGGTAAATACAGCCCAACTGGGTGTATCTCTTTCAGACTGCAATCCTATGGAGACAGAACACTACCTACCTGTGTACCTACCTATCTACCTACCTACCCGCCCCATCCATCCATCCATCCCACTTTTCTCTTTATCTTCCTCTTGGTAAATACAAGAGTTTGGTGTATCTCTTTCAGATTGCAATCCTATGGAGACGGAACATTACCTACCTACCTATCTACACACCCCATCCATCCATCCCACTTTTCTCTTTATCCCCCGCTATGTAAATACTACACACTTGGGTGTATCTCTTTCAGATTACAATCCTGTGCAGAGGACCCTAACTACCTACCCACCTACCTACTTACCCACCGATTCCATCCATCTATCCATCCATCCACTCATCTCACTTTTTATCTCCCTCTAGGTAAATACAACCCAACTGGGTGTATCTCCTTCAGATTGCAATCCTATGGAGACAGAACATTACCTACCTACCTGTCTACCTATCTACCCACCCCATCCATCCAGCATCCATCCATCCCACTTTTCTCTTTATCCCCCGCTATGTAAATACTACACACTTGGGTGTATCTCTTTCAGATTACAATCCTGTGCAGAGAACCCTAACTACCTATCCACCTACCTACTTACCCACCGATTCCATCCATCCATCCATCCATCCATCCACCCATCTCACTTTTTATCTCCCTCTAGGTAAATACAATCCAACTGGGTGTATCTCTTTCAGATTGCAATCCTATGGAGACAGAACACTACCTACCTACCTACCTACCTACCCACCCACCCACCCATTCCAACCCTCCCTCCCCGCAAACCCCACGCACTTTCGGGTGGCAC